>NC_046184.1:900000-1101377 GCF_011004875.1 Balearica regulorum gibbericeps | reverse complement strand
GGATGGGTTGAAGTGACATATTGATTTTATTTAAGCACTTTTAGCTTTAATTTTAGCCTTAAATTAGAGCACCCGAGTAAATCATCTCCCCGCCGCTATAGAAAAGGGCTGGAGGGGACCGGGGGGGGGGATGTGGGGGGACTCTGCGGCGGGCACGGGGGGGCTGCGGGCGGCCAGGGCACGCGGTGCCATCGGGGCAAGGGGCTGCGGTGTGCCGGGGGGCTGCGGTGTGCCGGGGGCTGCGGTGTGCCGGGGGGGCTGCAGTGTGCCGGGGGGCTGCGGTGTGCCGGGGGCTGCGGTGCACTCGGGGCGGGGGGGGGGGGCTGCAGCGGGATCAGAGAGGTTGCGGCGGGATCAGTGCAAGGGGCTGCGGCGTGGTGCGACAGAGGGGCTGCAGCGCGAGCAGAGGGGCTGCAGCGCGATCGGGGGGTGCAGCGCGATCGGGGGGTGCAGCGCGATGGGGTGGAGGGGTTGCAGTGGCATCAGCGTAAGGGGGCTGCAGCGCGATCGGGGGGGGCTGCAGCGTGATCCGTGCAAGAGGTTGCGATGTGATGCAGCGCGTTCGGGGGGGCTGCAGTGTGCTCGGGGGGCTGCAGTGATTGCAGTGTGATCAGGGGCTGCAGCGTGAGCAGAGGGGTTGCGATGTGATCAGCGGGAGGGGCTGCAACCAGGGGGCTGCGGGCTTATCAAGGGGCTGCAGCGTGCTGGGGGGGCCACAGTGTGCTGGGGGGCTGTGGCATGCTGGGGGGCTGCAATGTGCTGGGGGGCTGCTGTGTGCTGGGGGGCTGCTGTGTGTTTGGGGGGCTGCAGCGTGCTGGGGGGCTGCAGCGTGCTGGGGGGCCACAGTGTGCTGGGGGGCTGTGGCATGCTGGGGGGCTGTGGTGTGCTGAGGGGCTGCTGCATGTTCGGGGGGCTGTGGTATGCTGGGGGGGCTGCGGCGTGTTGGGGGGCTGCTGCATGTTTGGGGGGCTGCGGCGTATTCAGGGGGCTGCAGTGTGGTGGGGGGCTGCGGTGTGCTGGGGGGGCTGCGGCGTGCTGGGGGGCTGCAGCGTGCTGGGGGGCTGCTGTGTGTTCGGGGGGCTGCAATGTGCTGGGGGGCTGCGGCGTGTTGGGGGGCTGCTGCATGTTTGGGGGGCTGCGACGTGCTGGGGGGCTGCAGCGTGCTGGGGGGCTGCGGCGTGCTGGGGGGGGAGCCGGTGCAAGGCTGGAAGTGCCAGAGCACCGGAGCCGGCCGGTCCCCGCTCCCAGGGCTGGGAAACTTTCCTGCCCGAGTCCCCCCCGCCGTACCTGCGGGCAGGGGGGCTGGCAGCGCAGGCAGGGGGCCGGGGCTGCAGGGACGGAGTGGCACGGGAGGAGAGCTGGCGCTGCCGGGCGAGGGACAGACGGACGGACGTCCAGCCGTACGGACGAGGGCGGGTGGGCATCCGCGGGCAGCCCCGTGCCATCGCCTTCGTCACCGGCTTCGCAGAGCCATGCAAAAACCGGAGCGCCAGGAATATAAAAGCCTTTCATTGGCGGCTCCGGCGGCGATGCCAGGCGCGGGCCCCCCCTTCGCACACACGCCATCCGCCCCCCGCCCACCCCCCGCGCTTTTTTTTTGGGGGGGGGGGACACGGACGGGAGATTTCAGCTGCCAGAGACACTTTGCCGCTCGCTGCCGACAGCCAGCCCGGCCGGCAAGGGCACGCCGGCCCCCGGTTTGGGCAGGGCTGGGGGTGCCCCACGCTGAACCCCGCCGGTGCACCCCTGCAAACTGCCCCACGGCCGCCCCACGGCCGCCCCACGGCGGGGTCTCCATCCCGGCGGGTTTAATGAGGAAAACACCCCAGAGGGGAGCGGGGGCCGAGCGGCAGCTGCAGCATCCCGTGATTAAAACCTATAGGCTCGTTAAGGATAATTTCTATGGCAACCTCCCCGGTGGGGACCGGCCTCTACGCCGGCACGTGCCGGTGGGCGCCGGTGGCTCTGCCGGCACCCCGAGAGATGGACGGGGCACCCTACGGCGCATTCCTGGCACCGCTGCGGCCGGGGGTCCCTGTCGGCCCCCGGCTCCCCTGGCCGGGGTGGGCGCAGCAACGGGGTGCTCGGCCGGTGGCGGGGGACGGTGGCCCGGTGCCGGGGTCTTTTCTTTCCCCACCGGCACACGGCGATGGCTGGTTTCGGCAAGAGCAGCTCGGTAATTAGCCGCCGTGCTTGGGAAAAGGCAAATATTTACTAAATAAGAATATGCAGTTTCAGGAAAAAGCAAATGTCACAGAAAGCCCCGCGGCGGTGGGACCTGGGGGGGGGGACGCTCCCCGTGCCCGCCCTGGCGGCCGTAGCTGGGGGGGGTGGCGGGAGGGTCGGCGGGGGCTCCCACCAACACTGCGAGTGGGGCACCCGGCCCCTTGCCAGCGCTCGGGGCTCCGTGGTGGCACCCCCGCGGGTCCCCTTGCCCCGGTGACACCGGGCGGCCGTCCCGGGGCCGTGCCCCGCCACGGCAGGCAGCCGTTACGGCGGCGTGGGCTCCCAGCCGCTCGGCACACAACCCGACATGGGGCTCCCGTTAATTATTCTTATTGCTGCGGATATTTTTGGCTCCGGTGCTGCAGATGGGTTGGTTTTTTTGTTGGGTTTTTTTTTTTTTTTTTTTTTTGCAGCTCGGCGGGTTTGCGGCGGCAGCGTGCCGTAACGCGCCCTGGGACCGGCGCTGCCGGTTGGGCCCGGCGGGGTTCGGATGCTCTCAGAGGAGGGAGGTGGGAGCGGGGCGATACGCTGGCGCACAGGAGATTTAACGACCGGTAATTTAAGGCTCGGTTCATCAGAGCGCGACAAAAAGCACGTTGGATTTTGGGCCCGAGAAATTCTGCAGACGGGGCAATTTTCCGGTAGTCCCAGAGGACCGGGCAGCTCCTGCCGGGATCGGTGCAGTGCCCACCGCGGCAGAGCGTCACCAGGGTGCCGAGAGGCACCGCCGGGGGGGGTGATCACCCCCGCATCGCCCGCCTGAGCTGGGGGGGGGTTAACCCAGCACCGCGATCGCGCCGGTGCGGGCGGCTGCAACACGTGTGGCTACCGGTGCCGGCACGCTGCCCGCACACCCCCAGATTAGCCGAGCGCAGGACCGTGAGCCATCGGTCCTCCCCGAGCACCGCCGGCAGCACCGCGGCCGCTGCCAGCCCCAACCTCCTCTTGCCCGGAACGAACCGGGGCGCGTTAGTCACCGGGCCGCCGGCTTCACCTGGCCAGTGAGTCAGCAGCAGACGGAGCCGCCGGGTTAAAAATATCCCCGCAGCCCGCCGGCAGGCAAGGGCACCGCGAGGAATTCGGCTGCTCCCACCCCCGGCACGGGGCTCCCCTCCCGCCGGGCAGCACACGTGTCCCTGGGCCACCGCGGGGGCCTCGGGGACCGCTGCCGGGACCCCAAGCACCGGCCACCTCCGTGGCACCCCCCCGGCACCCGGCTGCCTTTTGCCGTGTTGGGCTTTGCCAAGCTCGGCGCTGGGGGTCCCGGCGCTCGCGGCGTGCCACTCGAGTCCCCAGGGACGCGGCAGGGAGAGGGTCCCCCCCCTCCCCAGAGCGGGGCTCGGGACCCCCTGCCCTGCCCGCGCTGCCTTCCCCGAGCGGGGCTCGGCACGAGGGGTCCTGCCTGCACGTGGCATCAGCCCTGCGCCCCCCAGCAGCCCCCCGGGACACCCACCCTCCCCACGGGGTGGTGGCTCCCAGGGGACCTCCGTGCTCCTCCCTGCTCCATCCCCTGCACTGGGAAGCCGAATTCGCCGAGGTACGGCGGTGCCCGGCAGCTCGTCCCCATCGCCGTCGCCGTCCTCGCCCCGGGTGACCCCGGGGACATCGCTGCGCAGCTCCCTGCACGGTAAAGCCCCCCGCAAAATCCCGGCCCCGGGGGGTGATGGGGACCCGGTGCCCCGGCACAGGCTCCCACTGCCGATACGGAGACCCCCCGTGCACGGCACAGGGAGCTCGGCTGGGAGGAAGAGGAGGAGGAACCGCAGCAGCGGAGGAAAGCGGGCGGGTGAGTTGGCCAAGGGCTGCGCCGGCAGCGCGGCAACTCCGGGCAGACGGATGGATGGACGGACGGACGGACGTCCTTGTCAAGATTAAAAATACCCAGAAGCAAGAAGCTGAGCGACGTCCGAGCGGCAGCCATCAGCCCTGCGACACAGCACCGCTCCCCCCCGGCTGCACGCCGCGCGCCGGGCAGGCACGGCACCGTCCCCGCTCCGGGCTCCACCAGGGCTGGCGGGGAAACTGAGGCACGGCGAGCCCCGCTGCACCCACCGTGCTGTACCCCAGCTCCCGCAGCAGCAGCACCGGTGGCAAGGGGTGGCTGAGCACCATCCTGCCTCTCCCCTCTCCTCCCCAGCACCGGCCGAGATGCTGACGCGTGCCAGGCCGCTTTCCCGGTTGCTTTTTTTAATTTTTTTTCCCCCAAGCCTGAACTGCAGACTGCGGCAAGCGCGTTTTCTAAGGGGGAGAGGATTTTATTTGCCGTTCCCCCTCCCAAGTAATTAGGATTGCAGCACGGGCGGCTGCCGGGCCTATTTGCATAAACAGTTTAGCGACTGCCGGGGCTGCTTTGCATAACGCGCCGCTGTGCCGCACCCCGTCCCCGCCGAATTTGCCTTACGGCTTGGAACCTCCTAAATTGGGTTAATGCCGGGCCAGGAGGACGGCACGGTGCCGCTGGCGGCGGCGGTGGGACCCACCGGGTCCCACGCGGGGTCCCCCAGGGCTGGGAAAACCCACCGGCTCTGGGACGGAGGGTGGGGGCGGCCGGCGGGGTTTGGGGTGCCGGCGCGGTGCGACCGCGGCTCTCCGAAGCTCCGCCGCGACGTCCCCGGGCAGCATCCCGGCTTCCGCGTGGCCTCCTCGCCGCAGCCACGTGCCGGCTGCCGCGGCCCGGCTCCCGGAGGTGGAGCGCATCAGTGCCGGGCGAGCGGCCCCCACGTCGCGCTGGTAAAGCCCGGCGGGTCACCGCGGATGGCTGGCGCCGTATAGACGCAAAATAGTCTGCACCTTGGGGAAAGCTGGCAGCCCGGCCGACGTAATTAAATCAGGCACCTTGTCAAAATAGGGCTGCTCATTTGCACAACATGAGCACGAGGGGGGAAGGAGCGGGACGAGGATCCGGCAACCTTCCCGGTGCCGCCTTGGTGCAGGCGACGGCAGCCGCTGAGCTCTCCTGTCCAACACCCGGCACCCCGGAGCATCCTGGTCCTGTCCCATGCCGCGCTCCGGGCACCCTCTGGCCCCGTCCCCAGGAGGTGACAGCCACCCCTTGGGCCACGGCAACCCACCGGCGCTTGGCCGGGCCGTGCCGGGCTGTGGCATTCAAAGGCAAGAGCCGTCACAGCAGCTCCGGCACCACCAAGGCGTTTTTTTAACCGCGCAGAACAACTCCTTCCTGTGCCGGCAGGAGAGAGGCCGGCGCGGGGGGACCAGTGCGCCTTGGCGAGAGGCGGGTTTTGCCCACGGTTCGATAACTGGTCCCGTTCGTGGGATGCTGACCCCGGTGAGCGCGGCAGCAGGCGGGGGATGCTCGGGGGGATGCTCAGGGGAATGCTCGGGGGGATGCTCCCAGGGATGCTCCCAGGGATGCTCCCAGGGATGCTCGGGGGGATGCTCGGGGGGATGCTCCCAGGGATGCTCTTCTGCTCTTTGGCCCATGGTCTCCAGCCCCGTTTTCTCTCAGAGGAGAGAAAGGAGTGAGGGCTGAGACCCGCTGGCAAGCGCTCGTTTAATTTTTGACGAGCCCTGCCAGCGCCTGGGTCAGAGCTGCTTCTCCCGGAGGACTCCGGCTCCCTGCATCCCTGGGGGGGGCCTGGCAGCGCCCACGGAGGGCAGGGACCATCACTGGCCCGGTGGCACGCAGCAGGCAGCACCGAGGGGCGGGCGGGCAGGCAGGGAAGCAGGCAGGGATGCTCTCTGCCCGCTCCGCAGAGCAGCGCCTGCCCCTTCCCAGCTCGGCGCAGAGCCGCGGCCTCCAGGGCTCCCGCAAACTGCTGACGCGGCAGCTGGAACCTCTAATTAAAACTATAATGATCAAGGAAAAATGTGGGCTACGAGGCGATCAGTGAGGGAATAAACCCCCCTCCCGCAGGGGCTGGGCTGCGCGGACCCCTGCTCCAGGGGGGATTTACAAAGCCGGTATCGAGATGCTGACAGCGGGATTAGCAATTCCCCGTGGGGCGAAGCCGGGTCCAGCCCCACACATGTGGGGCGGGGACGACAGGGAGGGCACAGCAAGCGTCAGAGCGAGGATTTCGTGATAGATGCCCAGGCGCTGCCCGTCGCTTCTCTCTCCATCAGCGAGGGGGGGGGCGAAGTGCTACCCGTGACCCCCCCCCTCCTGCTGGAGCCCCGTAATCTGGGGGAAAATGGGGACCCCTCGCCCCGGGCAGGGATGCGGAGGAGAAGGGCTGGGGGGGGAGGGGGCAGGCTGCTGGGTGCCAGCACCCATGGGTGGGGGGGGCCGAGGTGCCCGCAGGAAGGGACCCCCCCCCCATCCCGGGATGTTGGGGCGGTTACTGCGTCCCTGCGGGATGGGTGTCCTGCCCCGGGGGGTGCCGGGTACCGGTGATGGGGAGGGACCCCCGCAGCCCCGGCGTGCGGCCGCCCACCCCACGCCACCAGCAGTCGTTAAGCCCCATCGCCGCCTGCTAATAACGACGCGGGCTGCCTGCGGGTGCTGGCGGCTGCGCGCCCAACACGCCCCCGGGTGCCATAAAGGAATAAATCCGCTATTCCACGTAATGGATTGTCTGTAATGACTTGGCGAGGTCACCGAAGGGAGCAGTACCGTTAACAGCACGGAATAATTCCCCTCCTCAGCCAGATCCCCGAGCCGGCCCTGGGAGGTCTTGGCTGAGCCGCACGCCGTGCCGGAGCAGTGCCGGCGCATCCGGCAGCACCGTCCCAGCTGCTTTGCTGGCAGAGCCCAGCTTTGCACCCCAGGATGTTCATCGGCGTCGGTGCTTGGGGTATCCCCCGCGTGCCTGCAAAGCACCGGCACTTCAGATGGCACGGCACGGCGCGGTTCTGTGCCGGCACGGCACGGCTCTGTGCCGGCACGGCTTTCCAGCTCGCTCCCGCTGCTCTGCTGGGGTGAGCGGGGATGGGGGTGGCTGTTACCGCGCCATCACGCCGTCCCGGCTTGGGGAGTCCACGGAAACGTGCCAGCGGTGACCGAGCACCGTGCCGGCACCGGGGGGGGGGTGACACATCGCCTGCACACCCACCACATGTTTGGGGCTCGTCACCTCCTGTCCCCGTCCCCTGCTTCTTGCATTGCAACCCCGGGGTTTGAAGTGCGGGAGTGAAAGAGGTGAGGAAAAAAATGGGGAATAAAAAATAAAAGGCTCTTTTTCCGCTCAGTTCCTGGAGGACTCGAGCATTTAGCCGAGCAGTTTAAAAGCCCGCTGACCCGACACGCGCCGGCAGCCGGGATTATGGAGAGAAAACCTTCAAAGGGCCCACGGGGCCGGGGGGCCGTGGGCAGGGGAGGAGGAAGATGAGGTCCTGCCGCCCCGGCCAGGCGCTGCCCACGCTGCCGGCACTGCCCGCGCCACGCTGTGCCCGGGGAGGGCGAGCCAAACGCCAGCCCCGCTCTAAAAATATAGGCCTGACCCCGTTCTAAAATTACCGCTCGGCACCCGCCGCTGGCAGGGAGATCGGCCCCGAGCTGCGGATCCGGCAGCGGGAACGGCTCCCGCGGCACTTCCCGGCTGGAAATTGCTGCACTGCACAGGAGCCGGGGGCTGGGGGGGCTTCAGACAGCGCCACGCACCCCGTGTCCTGGGGGACAGGGGACGTTTTGGGCCAATTTCCCACAATTACGGCACTGGGGGGGTTCAGGGAGGGTGATGGGGGGGGTTGGAGCTGTGACCCCCCCCCCCAGCTCCCCCCAGGGCAGCCCCGTCCGCTGGCCACGCTGTTCAGCCCCATGGTGGTGACTCGGCCAGCGATGGACGGACAGAGGGACGAGGGGGGATGTCCCCATCATCCGGTTGCCGTGGAAACCGAAGGGACTCACCCTCCGGAGAGCTTCCGCGCAAAACCCCGGGACCCCCCCCCCACGCTCCAGGAAAGCAGCAGGGATGCAGACCAGGAGGGGACCCACCCCTGCGCCCCGGGAGGGGGCTGCCACCCCCCTGCCCCCCAGGAGGGACCCGCCATGGTTCCAGAGCCCCACGGGGCCTGGGGACAACGGGGCGCTGGGTGGGCACCCCCAAAGCCGAGGGGACACCGTGGCAGGAGCCACCCAGAGCGAATCCGAACGGAAGGTGCCCGTCACCCTGTCCCCTCCCCAGCAGCTCCCCGGGATCGCAGCACCTCAGTCCTCCTCGGGGGATTCTGTGTTTATTGCACCCACCCTGTTCAGCCTCCTCAGTGCAGGGACTACGCTGCCGCAATCTCGGGGCGCTTGGCTGCTGCGCCCTGCGGGGATCGTGGAATTTGGGGGTTCCTCCGGCCAACGGCCCCACGGCAGAGGGGTACAGGCAGACCCCTGCCCTGCCGCTGGCTGGGCACCCTGCGAACCTCGCCGTGGCTCAGCGAGAAGGGTCCGGGGAATGTCCCCGACGGCCGTTTGGGTCCCAACCCCCTGCAGAGGCTCCCCCAAAACGCCCCGGGGGCCACCCGCCTGCACCCTGAAACACGGAGCCGGCAGCATGGGGCTCATCCTGCTCTTGCCCCCGCTGCGGGTGGGCAGCGCCGGTGCCCGATGCCTCTCGGCCGTGCCGCACCGGCTTTGCACGGCGCCGATTAAGGCGTGAGCCAAACCAGAGCGCGTCGTCCCCCGGGACCCCCGCAGCGCCTGCCCAGCCCAGAGGAAAAGCAGCAGCGGCAGCAGCGGGCGACCCGCAGCCGTGCCCACCGCACCGGCCGGACTCAACCGCCCCGGTGCTACCGGTGCTCCTCCCGGGCTGGTGACGCCCGCAGCAGCCACCGCGATGTGCCACGGCCGTCACAGGCTGGGGGTCAAAGCCGGGACCCTTCTCACCGTCCCCCACACCCCGGGGCTGGGGGCTGCCCGCCTGGGGGGACACAGGGGCCGGCCGGAGCACGGTCCCCCCCAGCTCCGCCGGTGTCTGCCAGCGCCGAGACCCCGCTCGGCTCAGCCCGGGCAGCGGCGAGCCAGCAGCTGCAGCTTTGTTAGAGGCCCGATCGAAATTCTACGTGCGTCGAGGCCAGATGGGGCGAAACACTGAAGGGGTCGACGCAGGAAGGAGAAACGCAGCCGGGGAGGCAGGGAAGCCGAGGGCGGGGGGCAGGCGCCCGAGCTGTGCCGTCCTGGCTGCCCGCGGCACCCATCGTGCCCCCCCCACGGCTGGCGTGCCGGCACCGAGGGGCTCAGGACCCCAGGGCAGCCGCCGTCCCCGCGGGGCTGAGAAGTCCCGGGGGGTCTGCGAAAGCCGCGGCGGCAGTTTCCCCCCGCCGACGGGCAGAGGTGGGCAGGACCCCCCGAGAGCAGGCAGGAGGCGGGCAGGCGGGCGAGCAAGTGTAATGGGATGTGACAGGCCCTGGCTGGTGCGGGGCGGTGAGCGCCGGCTGAGCCGCAGCCTCCAGGACGTGCTAAGGAAGCGGCGCGATGCCCCTGGGACGCGGGTCAGCAGTTTACAGCAGCCGACCGCACGCCGCAAAGACGCCGAGGAGGGGTGGAGACGCCTGCCGTGTCCTCGTGTCCCCGCGTCCCCGCGCCCACCGACCCGCGGCGTTTCAGGTGGGCGCAGGCTCTCGCCGCTCCCGACCCCCCACGGGCGGCTGCATTGCCCTGTGCCCGCACCTGCGGCCACATCCACATCTGTATCGGTGCTCACATCTGTATCGGTGCCCACATCTGCATCGGTGCCCACATCTGCATCCACAACCGTGTCTGCATCCACACCCACATCTGCATCCGTGCCCACATCTGCATCCGCAGCCAGGTCCCCGCCGGGCTGGCCCTGGTCCCCGTCCCGTCCCCTGCCCGGTGCCCTGCGCGGTGCCGGGATGCAGCCGCACGCTCCGGGGGCCGGGTACGATCCTGCACCCGCTGGCTGCAGCGGAGAGGGGTGAGCGGGGAGGTGCAGCGCGGGCAGAGCGGCGGGGCCCGGCCAGCCCCGTGTCCTCACGCTGGTGGGCTCGGCAAGCGGAGGAGAGGCAGGGCGATGCGCGGCACGAGGAGGAGGAGGAGGTCGGGGGAAACCAGGCCACGGCGCAGAGGCTGAACGTGCACAAGTGCAGAAACCCCTCGCTGCATCGCCGTCACCCACGCTCTGCCAGGGAGATGGCAGCTCCTCTGCCCCAGCCCCCCCAGTCCTGCCCCAGCCCCCCCCAATCCTGCCCCAGCCCCCCCAATCCTGTCCCAGCCCCCCCCAATCCTGCCCCAGCCCCCCCAGTCCTGCCCCAGCCCCCCCCAATCCTGCCCCAGCCCCCCAAGACGGGGCAAGAGGACGGCGCTGCCTCTCCACGCACAACCCTGCACTGGCACCGCAGCGGGTCCGTACCCCGTGCCAGGACCCCCCCGGGATATAAGCGGCAGCACTTAGACCCCCCAAAAGCGAAGGGCACCCCTCACGCCCGAGCGGCAGCTGCGTTTCCACAGGAGCCGGTGGAGGAACCCCCGTGCCGAGCAGCTGCGGGTGCCGGAGCAGCAGCATCACTGCACCGTGCCGGCAGCCAGCGCCGCGCCGGATCCTGCCAGCCGCCGCCGCGAACGGCTGTGCCTCCACCGGGCAAAGGTCTGTGCGGTCGAGGGGGGCCGAGCTCCCGCATCCCACCCCCCCCCCGGCCACGGCGGGCAGGAGGCGAAGCTGCGCCTGGTAACGACGGCTAATTTAAACGGACCGAGGAATTACCGACAGCACCGATGCGCGGTGTAAATCCAGCCGGCGAAGGGAAGGGGCGAGAGCGGGGAAGAGCAAAGTCATGTGTGCATAAATTGCAGAGTTTTATCTTGACAGTCACTCGGGGAGATGGCTAAAGGCTGCGGAGGGCATTTTTTATCCTATATTGAAATTATGAATCACGGTGTAATTACACAAAATGGATCTCGCGCTCCGGTGACACAGAAGTTTCAATCAGAGGAGTTGCGTGAGTTAGGGAATTTTAATATCAAGAGACCTTAATGAGAGCACATTAAAACCAGGGGGAGGCAGGGACAGGAGGCAGGTTCGCGGCGAATCCCTGCGCTGCTCGGCAGCCTGGATCCGGCATCGGCCCCCTGGATCCGGCATCGGCCCCCTGGATCCGGCCTCGCCCGCAGGATGCGGCCCCGGCACTTGCATTCCCCCGGGAGAGCTGGCAGGAAAAGCAGAAAGCAGCACCCAAACCTGCCGCAAACCTACCCAAAAGCACCCAAACCTGCCGCCCTCGAGAGCAGCCGGGACCTGCCCGTCCCTCCTGCCGGGAATGCCGGCTGGGGGTGCCCGGCACACTTTCTCCTTCAGAAGATCAAAAGAAAGTAATTTACAGTTTTTCAGCTGCGAAGATAAAGCTGCTCCCCTGCAGGGCAATTTCTGTAATTAGTATTAGCTCGGGCCACGCAAGGTCGCCCACCGCTCCCTCCGAGCAGGGTCCTGCCGGCGCTGCCAGGAGCCCGCCTGCGGACGGGCCTCGCGCCGGTGCCGTGAAGGTGCCGCCCGGGCCCTGCCGCCCACGGCAGCGCCGGCATTTGCAACGCGTCCGCCGTGCGTCCACTGCGCCCCCGTCACGCATCCACCGCGCACCCGCCGCGCATCCCCTCTGCATCTGCCACGTCCACCGGGCATCTGCCGGGCAGCTGCTGTGCATCCACCGCACATCTACCGCTCATCTGCTGCGCTGCTGCTCTGCACCCGCTGTGCACCCACCCTGCATCCTCCGTGCACCCATCCTGCACCCACTGTGCACCCACCCTGCATCCTCCGTGCACCCACCCTGCACCCGCTGTGCACCCATCCTGCATCCTCTGTGCACCCACCCTGCATCCTCCGTGCACCCACCCTGCACCCGCTGTGCACCCACCCTGCACCTGCTGTGCACCCATCCTGCATCCTCCGTGCACCCACCCTGCACCCACTGTGCACCCATCCTGCATCCTCTGTGCACCCACCCTGCACCCACCAGACATCTGCCGCCCACGCGTCCCGCACCCGCCGCGCACCCGTCGCAGCTCCGCAGCGGCCTCGGACCGGCTCTCACGTCCCCTGGGCACGGGCACCCCAGCTGCTCAGAGGGTCCCGACGCGGCACCACGCCGGCGCACCCCCTTCACACGGGCGTACGGGGAAAGGCGCCCCGAAGCAGAGAGGCAGCGTGGGGGGACGACAGCACGGCACCCAGGAGGCGATGCTCCGGCAGAACCCACAGCCCGTTCCCGGCACCCTGCTGCTCCGCTGGCGGGTGCCGGGGCCGAACTCTTGCCCAGCGCGGGGCCGCACCGGCGGGCGAGTCCCTCGTCATCCCCCCCGCCGCCGTGCCGCTCCGTCCCCGAGCCAGCAGGACCGTTCCGGGCGGATGTGGCCACGGGAGCCGGGAGAGCGGGAGACGTCCAGCCCGGGCAGCGCAGCCCGGCCTGGCTCCCCAGTCCTCCCCAGTCCTCCCCAGTCCTCCCCAGTGCGGCACCAGCAGCGTGGCGGAGCACGAAGGCAGGACCACGGTGGCCAAATGCAGCGCACCAGAGCCACAGCCACCATCATGTTCAGAGCACAGACCGTGATTCAATATTGATTTCCAGCAAAACCAATAAAATAGAATAAAATAGAATAGAAGAAAATAAAATAAAATAAAATAAAATAAAATAAAATAAAATAAAATAAAATAAAATAAAAAAATAAAACAAAATAAAAAAATAAAATAGAAAAAAGAAAAGAAAAGAAAAGAAAAGAAAAGAAAAGAAAAGAAAAGAAAAGAAAAGAAAAGAAAAGAAAAGAAAAGAAAAGAAAAGAAAAGAAAAGAAAAGAAAAGAAAAGAAAAGAAAAGAAAAGAAAAGAAAAGAGAAAAATAGAAGGGGAGAGCTGTCTCCACCTGTCCCCTGCCCGGCACCACCGCAGGGAAAAGCCACCGATCACCGTTGCCGTCGCTGCCTTCAGCGAGGGATTTCGGGGCAGAGCAAACACAACGCCTCGGGGAGTTACGGACCGACGGCAAACGCCCGGGGACCCTTGGCATCACCCGGCACGTAACAGCCGGCGGCACACGGCTCCCACCCGCTGCGGGAACGGCGCGGTCACCGAGCAGTGCCGGGGTCCCACGGGCACCGCTCCGCCGTGGCAGCCCCCGGGCAGAGCCAGTGCGCCAACCGCAGCCCCAGCCCCACGCTGCCAGGGTCCGGCTCCGGCACGGCGGCTCAACCACGACGCACCAACACGAGAACCCAGGAGAGGAGAGCGTGGCCAAATCCGGCCCCAGCACCGCGGGAGGCTTTGCCGTCGCCGCGAGCCGGCTCCGCGCGGCTTTTCCCGCAGCACCGAACCACTCGCGGAGGAGGTGGACGAGGCGGCTGCGGCTCAGCGGCGTGGCGCAGCCGGTGCACGGTGTCCAGCGCCGAGGGAAGCTCCCCCCGCCCCTTGCCTTTGCTCGCAGCCCTTCAGCGAGATCCGCTGGCACCGCGCTGGCGTGCCGCAGCCCCCCCAGCGTCGCCGAGCGTTCCCTACCTCTCGCTGCAGCACCAGCTCCTTGGTGAAGTGCGTGGCCTCCTCGCTGAAGGGTTCACCCTCCTGCACCAGCCCGGGCAGGTTCCGGGCTCCCCGCGGACACTCGATGCCTGCGGGAGGAAGAGGAGGAAGAGGAGAGTGAGGTGCTGGGAGGAGGCCGGCGGTCACCCAGGCACGGTTGCCGGGGACGTCACCTGAAAGAAATATTTTGGGGAGGAAAGGGGCCGCCGGAGCCCACGGGGGACGTGACCAGCCCCTGGGACGCAGGAGGGTCCCTGCGCCGGCACCTCCCCGGCACCAGGGTGGGGAGAGCCCGGGACGGCGTGGGGCAGCGGGGACGGGGCGGGGGACCAGCCGAAAGGGGACACGGGGACGAGACGAAAGGGATGGGGACAAGGGGACGAGCAGGGGAGGAGCCAGCAGGATGGGACACGGGGACGAGCGCCCTGGGGACGGCTCCCTGCTCTGGCCCAGGCTGGGGGCGGGGAGGAGCCCCTGTTCCTGTCCCCGTCCCCAAACCACCCACCCTGCCAGAGGAGCCGCCTCACCAGGGGGTTTTGGGGACCCCAGCGTGCAGCTGGGGTGCGACACCCCCCCCACGCCACTCCCCGGGTCCCCCCGACCACGCAGAGACCGTCAACCCCCTCCCCGCGGCACAGAGCCCGCGGCACCGGCAGCACCAGCTGGGCAAGGTGTCCCCGTGCAAGGTCCTGTGCAAGGTCCCGTGCAAGGTTCCCCGTGCAAGGTCCCCCGTGCAAGGTCCCGTGCAAGGTCCTGTGCGCGGTGTCCCGGTGCGAGGTCCCGTGCAAGGTCCCCGGCGGAGCAGCACCCCACCGCCCCGTGGGGGAGCCGGCGGGACCCCGAGCTGCCTTAGGAGGCGTGCGCGGCTCTGGGCTGCTCCCATTAACCGTCGCACCGGCCGCGCCGACGACTCGGCGGCGAGCCCCTGATAAGCCGGTATTAATTCTGCCGTATCGCTACGGCCCCAGCCCTCCGCCCAGCCCCGCAAACCATCACTAAAGATTAAAATCGTTAAAAACCAGGGGGGAAGGAGGTCGAGCGCCGCAGCGGTCGCACCGAACCACATCTGGACCCCCCTTCCCTCTCTCCCTGACTCAGTTTCCCCACCTGCAAACCGGGGTAACCACCCCGGGGTTCTCCTCTGGCAAAGCGCTGCCAGCGCCGGCGGTGCGGCACGGATTATTAAACTGGGAAGTTGTGCATTATTAATTTTATTTTACATAATTTGTTATTAACGAAGTGCCGGGAATTACAGTTAGCGGCTGCCCGAGCGCTCCGTCTGCGACAGAGCAGCAGCGCTCACGTCCCGGCGAGGGAGGCAGGAGGGAAAACGCACCGGGACGCTCAGCCTGGCGCTCGCGGCACAGCTGACGGCAAAGGGGACCGGGGACCGCGCCGCCCCTGCCATCGACCGCGGACACCGCGGCCCTGCTCCCCGCCGGCCGCGTGCTGACGAGGATGAGGAAAGGGGGGCAAGCGATTAGCGATGTCCCCCCCTCGCTCGTCACATCCCCAGAGCACCGCAGCAAACCGCGCCGGCCCGGCGGTGACAAGGTGCTGAGTCCCCAGGGTCTGCCGTGAGCACCGGTGAGCGATGCCGCTGTCACCCGGGGGGGCACAGGGGACATGCCCCCCCGCGCCGGGAGCAGCCGGTGAGCGCCGGGAGCCCACCCTGCAAAGTCCCCGTGTCACCGGGTCCCCGCGTCATCGGTGACGGCAGCCCTGACCTCACCGGCGAGGCCAGGGAGCCGGGGGCTGCCGAGCACTTTGGGGGTGACTCCAGCGTACCTGCCACCGCCGGCTGAGGGGTGTCCGACGTCCGGCAGCATGCGGACCCCCGGCTGCGCCAGGGGCTGGGCGGCCACTTCGGGCACCAGCGTGGCTGGAGCGCTGGCACTCACCGGATTGCCAGAACAGTGGCAGGGTTAAAATGCTGCCCCGCTCCGGCCGGGAACACCCTGGGTCACTCCGGGTAAGCTCGTGGTGATGTCCGCACCGCTGGCACCGTACCACCAGCCCTGCACCGCCGGCACAGCACCGCCGGCACGGCATGGTGCCGCAGCACCAAACCCGGGAAGGGAGACGGGCTCTCTAAGCAATTAAACACTAATTTCCAAAGTGCTGGTTTTGCACGTTCCAAACTGCTGAGTCGTCCTCCAGCAGCGCCCGACGCAGGCGGAGGAACCCCGCACCCCCCAAGCCCCCCGGGACGGGGAATCGGGGCAGGCTCACCGCACGGCGCAGGCGCGGAGGCGAGGAGCACCCGGTGAAATCAAGGCTCGCTGCTCCCCGATGCGGCTCACCATTAAACCGGGGGATTGGCGTCACTCGAAATGAAACCCCTGCGCGGGGGCAATGGCGGGGGGGGCGACAGCGGAGGGAGCTGCGGGACCCCCGGCTCCCCCCAAGGATCTCCCCACCGCACCGCTCCCGGGAGAGGCACGGCCACCCCAGGGGGAATGATGGGGTCCCCGGGGTCCCCAGGGTCCCTGCAGGGTCCCGGGCCTGCAGCGGTGCGGGGGGGTACCCCCACGGAGCCGTCTCCTGCCCTCGCCATCACCGTGACATCAGAGCCTGGTGCCGGTGTCAGGCGAACCCCCCCTTTCCTCCTCCCCCCCGCTGTCTCCGAGGGAAGCAAAGCACGGCCAGGGGATCCGGCAGGAGTTCTGCTGCCAGCCCCCAGCCCTGCCTGCGTCCCACCCGGCCGGGGACCCCCTGTCCCTGCCCGCACCCTCCCTCTGCCCAGCGGCGTTGACATCCCCTGCCCCCAAAAACCGGGCTAAGAAAGGAAGATTTCTGGAAACACGGCAAAATGTGGGGCGGGGAGAGCGGGCGACCCTGTGATCTTCGTTAACAAGCTGGAAACCGGCAGCCTGGTAATGAACCGCGCCGGCAGCTGGAGACTGGGGGGCTCCCCCCACCCGGGACCACCCCAGGAGCACCCAGACCCTCCGACGGCGCAGCTGGGGGGACCCCGGGCAGGTCCCTGGGGAGAGGAGACACCCCTCCAGGCCGGGGGCTGCAGGCAGGGGAGGGGGGACGAGCTTCTAACGGCAGCCCCCCGTCCCCGGACCCCCACCGCGGAGGCCCCCAAAGCCACCCGGCATCGGCTGCGCCGTGCCCAGAGCTGACAGACGGACCTCGGTCGTGAGCGGGAGGAAGGAGCAGAGACGCATCTCCTCCTCCTCCTCCTCCCGGCACGCTGGCACCAGGCAGCAGCAGGCGGGCATGGCTCCGGCACAGCACCGCCAGCGCTGCGGCGAGGCCGTGGCACGCATCCCGGCCACGGCACGGATCCCGTGCAAACACGCTGCCAGCGTCTCCAGCGAGGAGCATCCTCCAGCACCGCGCCGGGAGGGGGAAACGAGGAGCCAGAGCTGCCAAGAGCGTGTCTTCCCTTCCTCCTCCTCCTCCTCCTCCTCCTCCTCCTCGCCCGCGGAGGGAGCAGGGGCTGGGGGAAGGGAGCCGTGGCGGCGAGGGTTTATGCACCACGACGGCAATTTTTTCTAAAGAAAATAATTTGAAGAAATAGCTGAGGAAGTGTCTGAGTCCTTAAATAAAATAAAAAAGCTAAGCGCAGCGTTTTTAGAGCGTGGCAAAGGGCTGCCAGCCCCGCGGCGCCGGGGGATCCCGGCACGCAAACACTCCGACCCCGGACAGACTGCGCACCAGCTCGGGATGCCGCCTCGGATCCTCTCTCTGCCTCTGCCGCCTCCTAAACCCACACGAGCGAAGCCTGGTTTTGGAAAAGGAAAACCTAAAAAAAAAGGATGGGCCGAGCACGCCCAGCCCCAGAAACGCGCCAGCTGCCGTACGGCGAGGGGACGGGGCCGCTCGGCGCTCACCGGGAGCTAAGCAAGCCCAGCGAAGTTACCCAGCACTTTAAAAATAAATAACTGAACCCAAAGCCGCGGCTCTGCTGCTCTTCCCGGGAAGCCGTAATGTATTAATCTGCGCGGATGAGGGATGCGGTTTAAAATGCTGCAGCGTGCGGCTGCCACCGCTCTCCCCCGGGGTCTCAGAAGAACTCCGCCACAAATCACTTTTGCTAAACGCTTTTGCCGGGCAGCGAGCCCCGGCGCCGGCGGCGTGGCAGGGATGGAGCAGGCGGCTGCCGGGGCTGCAGAGGATGCTCCGAGCCCGGCCCTGCTCCAGCACGTGGGGATGGATGGAGGGCGAGGGCTGGGGGCAAGCACCCCGCAGCATCCCGGGGCATCCCATAGCATCCTGGGGTACCCCTGGGGTAGCCCACAGCACCCCATGGCATCCTGCAGCACCCCTGGGGTACCCCACAGCATCCCTGGGCATCCCGCAGCACCCCATGGCATCCTGCAGCACCCCTGGGGTACCCCACACCATCCCTGGGCATCCCGCAGCACCCCATGGCATCCTGCAGCATCCTGGGGTACCCCAGAGCACCCCATGGCATCCCGCAGCATCCCTGGGCATCCCGCAGCATCCTGGGGTACCCCACAGCACCCCTGGGGTAGCCCACAGCATCCCTGGGAATCCCGCAGCATCCTGGGGGCACCCCACAGCATCCCTGGGAATCCCGCAGCATGCTGGGGTACCCCACAGCATCCCTGGGGTACCCCACAGCACCCCTGGGAATCCCCCAGCCGGGGACCCCCCCCCAAGGCAGGTCGCCGGCAGCCCGGGATTCGGTCCAACCTCGCGCCGGCCCAAGCTGCGCCGACCCCTTTCTGTTTAGGGGCTGTACTTCTGGGGCTCTGGCACCGCGGGGGCACCGGGGAACCGCGCCCAGGATTTTATAACCGGTAATACAGGGCGTTTGGTGTTCCCACGCCTCGCCGGGCTCGGCGGAGGGGCTGATCCTGCACTGGGAGCTCCCTCACTGGGAGCTGGGAAGGGGCCCTGGGGACGGCTGCGCACAGGCCAGATCCTGCCCAGCTCAGCACCATCTCCAGAGATATATAGATATATACCTATGTATATATGCAGACAGAGAGGAGAGCACCGATTGTCCATGGATAAACCGCCGGGGAAGGGCCAGGGAGGCCGGCGCTAATGAACCTCTGATCTCACCGGCTTCACGGCCACGCCGGGTACCCAGCGCCGGCATCGCCACCTCTCCCCTTCCTCATAAAAAAACTCTCTCGAATTTCTCCAGGGCAAATTCCCGGATGCACCATTGGAGTCCCACCACCACTGGAGCGGGGTTTTCCCAGCCCCGATTTCTGGGCACTAACCAGGTTTTTTTTTTTTCCTTCCTCGTTGTGCCACAACCGCAACCGGCACGGTGAGAGGGGGAGCGGGGATGGCACAGCACGAGTTTCGCTGGCCCGGGAGCGCTTGTGCCGGTGCTGAGCGCCGGAGATTGATCTCCGGGAGGATTTATGGACTTTGGGAGAAATAGAGGAGGCGAGCAGAAGGAAGGAGAGGAGCCACGCGGGAGCATCAGTCACCGGGATGAAGCCACCCGATAACGGCGGGCAGCACGCGGGAGCGAGACCTGAATGCTGAGGACCCACGGCAGATCCCGGCAGCTGCGCCGTGGCCGGCAGGATGCGAGTCGCTGCCGCGGCACCGGACCCCGGGCAGGCGGCCCAAACGCTTCGGGCCGGATCCTGCCATTGCGACCGGCAGCGCCGGGCAGGAGGATGCTGCCGGTCCCCAGGGGGGCCGAGCCGGGGCTGGCGGTGATGCCGGGGGGCTGCCGTCCCCTCCTTCCCCGGCTGCCGGCAGGTTGCCGCTGCCTCTTCGTGCAGGCAGCTTCCCCGGCGCCGGCAGGCGTGTGGCCGGCCTCCGAGTCGTGATGGCAACTTGGCTGCTGCCGCAGAGCCCGTGTGGGAGCGCGGCGTATTTTTAACGCTAGTCCCTACCAAAATAGAGGCTGTCGGGAACAGGGAAACAGACGGCAGCGGGGAGGCGGCCGGGCGCTGCCGAACCGTGCCGGCTCCTAACGCAGCCTGGAGTGGGGGGGCTGCCCGGGGACCCCCTGCCCGGGACCCCGGCGGAGGGCTGCAGCAGCCGGCGGTGATGCTCAGCTGATCGCGGCCCCCTGCGCCCAGGGGACGGAGGGACTTAGGGACAGCCCGGGGAGGCTGCTGCCCCGCTGCACCCCGACACCGCAGGGCTGCAGCTTTTGGGGTCACCGTGTCCTCACACCGCGCGTCTGCGGCGTCTGGTGTCACCACACCTCAGCGTTTGAGGTCACCGCATCCTGACAGCGTATCTGCAGTATTTAGGGACACCGCGTCCCGACACTGCATCGGCATTGTTTGGGGACACCGCACCCCAACACCGCACATCCGCAGCCTCTGGGGTCACCGCGTCCCAACACTGCACATCTGCAACATCTGGGCTTACCACGTCCCAACGCCGCACATCTGCAACATCTGGGCTTACCGCATCCCAACGCCGCGCATCCGCAGCCTTTGGGGTCACCGCGTCCCAACGTTGCACGCCCACGGCAGGGAGCAGCACCCCCCCGGCACCCCCGGCTGCTCCCACGGGGGAGGCCGCAACCCGCCGCGAGCAGCCGGGGTGAAAACCGGAGGCAAACCGTAAAACCTCACAAATACATCCGTGCCCCAAAGCCGAGGCACCGCAGGGTAACTCGGGCTGGAAAGGGCTTTGGGGTGGGGGCACGGACTGGAGCGGGCACAGCCTCGGGGGGGCTGCAGCGCTGCCCTGCCACTCGGGCAGAAACCTCATTTTCACCTCTTTTTCCCCCAAAAGCAGATACGTGCCCCGAGACCTGCCACCCTGGGGCTGCACGGCTCCTCGTGACGTCCCCTGCCCGCGTGCTGCCGGCCACGAGCAGCCCCGTCCCGCGGCAGCGCCCGGTGTCGCCTCCTCACCCCCGGCTGCCGGGGCGGCGGTGAGTTACGGTTGCTCCCCGGGGAGACACTCGTGGCCTGCGCACGCCGATACACGTCAGCGCCCTCGCAGCCGCACGCAGACAAACGCCGGATCTCCAGCCCCGCCTCATAAATACGCAGCTCCGCTGCCTCCTCTGCCAGATTTAGGGGTACCCGGCCCCTGGGGCCACGCAGCACCCGCACCCCCTCGGTTCCCCTCGCCCCTCGGGGCGCGCTCTCCCCCCAGGGCCGGATCCTGCTAACGCTGCTGCCGGCCCCCGCACCGAGAAGGCGTCGGGCTGCAGAGTCTCGACGGGAAAGTGGAACCCGGGATTAAATTAGCGCTCCTCTATTTGCACATATTTATAGCACTCAAATGTATATATTTTAGCTGGAAAGACAGGATGAGGCTCCCTTGAGAGCATCCCTGAAGTCACATTTACAAGGGACCTGTCTTCTCTTTATGATGCTCATTTGCATTTGATATACATAAAAAAAAATGAAGGCATTGATAAAATGCAGATATTTATCATATTTTTGGCTCTAAGTGATGGGTGATGGCACCGCACGGAGCGGGGAGAGGAGGGGTTGGGAGCACTGGGCGAGCACCGTGCCGGCTGCCGCGGTGCTGCTCCGCTCGGGAGCACCGAGAGCGGCTCCCGGGAACGGCACCGGCTGGAAACCCCCCAAAAATTAGGAAAAAAAACAAACAAAAAAAAAAGCGTGTGTGAGTACAGAGGGTAAAACCTCTCCCAGCCCTGAAGCCCACGCCGGGCTCGCTGCCGCCAGCCACCACCGCCGTGCCGTGCCGCGGCCCCACCGCTGCCTCCCAGCATCCGCCCGCATTATTTGATGTGATGCAATTACTTCGGCAATTAATCAATTAGCTGAGGAGCAACCTCCCCGCGGGGCGCAGCGCAGGAGCCCCCCTGGCAGGTCCCCGTCCGCCCCACAAAACCAAGCGAGCCGAGGGAGCGTGGGAGGACGCACGCGGGAGGATGAAGCATCGGGGGGGGGGGTTGACACGAGCTGCCGTGGGGGGAGGAAGGCGCCTCACCCCCCCAACAAGGGCTTCCCCCACCCCGAGACCCCCTCCCGACACTGGGGCCCCCCCCACCCCAGGACCCCCTGCTCCGTCGGGGGCCTGCACCAGCGCTGGCAGTGGGTGCCCCGGGGTGGGACGATGCATCGGAGCTAATGGTGGATGGGGAGGAGGGGGGAGCCAAGAGGCCGCCCCAAAATCCAGCTGCTGGAGCGAGCAGAGGCCGAGAGGAGACCTGGAGGCTTGGGGATGCTCCGGACACCCTGGGGGGGTGATGGCCCTGGGCTGCCACAGACCAGGGACCCCACGGAGCAGAGACCCCCACGGAGCAGAGACCCCCACGGAGAGCAGGACCACAGAGCAGGGACCCCACGGAGAAGGGACCCCCCCAGAACAGGGACCCCATGGAGCAGGGACCCCACGGACAGCAGGACCCCACAGAGCAGGGACCCCCACGGAGAGCAGGACCACAGAGCAGGGACCCCACGGAGAAGGGACCCCCCCAGAACAGGGGCCCCACAGAACAGGGACCCCACAGAGCAGGGACCCCACGGAGCAGGGACCCACGGAGCAGGGCTCAGACACAGGCTCTGCCGTCGTGGGGCTGGGGACCCCCCCGGGGTGCCGATACTCAGGGGTGGGGGGACAACCTGGCCGCTCTGCCCGTAAGCTCAGCTGGGTCTGGGCAGGGTCCCCCCAGCAGGACCCCCCACTCCTCCCCCCTCCTCTCCCCCACGTTTCACCCTCCCGGCGCAGCCAGCAGCTCACCGCAGCGACCCCCCCCCTTCCCCAAAAACCCGAGGTCTGGGGAGCCCCGGAGCCCCCCCCCAGCCACCGGACCGTTCATTAGCTGTTCCACTGAATAATTGATCAGGGCTGCCCGGGCTCATTAGAGGCAGAGCTGCTCCAATAACCACGTTTGCCTTACTCAGGGTAAAAGTTTAATTTTCCAGCGCCGCGAGCTGGGAGAGGTGCCAGCCCCCCCCCGCCTCCGCTCCGCTCGCCGACGGCTCCCGCGGGCACGGTGATGGGCACGGCACGCCGGTGCGTGCCGGCAGCTCCCCCGCAGCTCGCTGGAGAGCCGCGGGAGCGGCCAGGGATGCGGGTGGGATCCCAAAACCGCCCGGCTGTGCCGTCCGCCGGGCTGGCGTGCCGCGGCCGTGTGCGGTGTGCCGGCTCTGCCGCCAAAGGGTTTCGCCCAGCTGGGAACCCGCCGTCCCTGCAGCGGTGGGCACGGTGTGCCGGGGCAGCCGGGAACGGTGACAGCAGGGGCCGGGAGGCCGGGAAGTTATTTAAATTACCTGTATGATCAACGCTGTAATTAATAGCTGGGAGGGAAAGGGAAATCGCAGCAGGCAGGGCGACAGCATCCGGTGCTGGCTCCCAGCGAGGAGTGCCGGGGAATTCAGCGCCATTCCTGCCCCACGTCTCCGCTCGCCCCCGGAGCAGCTGCGGGCAGGCGATGCCAGCCCTGCCCTGCCTGCCCTGCCTGCCCTGCCTGCCCTGCCTGCCCAGCCCTCCAGGAGCCCCTGAACCTCCAGCCTGCTGACCACACGCCCCGGGGGAAGGGGCCACCCTGACCCCTCTGGTGCTGCGCCCGTGGGACACCGGGGTCTTGCTTCAGGGTTTGCCACCGGCCGGAGCGACGGGGGGGCGAATCGAGGTGCCAGGACGAGGAGGGGACGGGGCTGATGCGCCGAGCTCGCTGGCATCGACCGCAGCGGCTGCCGGCACTGCCGTCAGGACCGGGGAGGAATCCGGCCAAAGGCCAGGAACTCCCACCCCGGCAGACGTGTGGGGTCTGCAGCGGGGGGACACGGAAGGGCGCGTCATCTTCCACGCTAATTGGCACGTTACCTGCCTTTTTAGCCGGTAATTAATGTATGCAGCTTGATTAGAGAGCCTCAGCTGGGGAAGGTCTCCCCGGAGAAGAGCCGGAGCTGCGTACGGCGCTACGGGGACCGGGAAGGGAGCGGGACGGTTTTCCCAGTACCCGAGAGGCATCTCCAGCAGCGCTGCTAGCCCTGCTCAGCACGCCACGGCGCTGGGACATGCAGCACAGGACGATCCCGTGCAATGCAGGATGATCCCGTGCAATGCAGGATGATCCCGTGCAATGCAGGATGGTCCTGTGCGGCACGGGATGATCCTGTGCAATGTAGAACGATCCTGCATAATGCAGGATGAACCTGTGCAACATGATACAGTCTTGTGCAATGCAGGGTGCTGCTGTGCGACGCAGGATGCTCCTGTGCGACACAAGGATGCTGCTGTGTGACACAAGGATGCTGCTGTGCAACACAAGGATGCTCCTGTGCAACACAAGGATGCTGCTGTGTGACACAAGGATGCTGCTGTGCGATGCAGGATGCTGCTGTATGACGCAAGGATGCTGCTGTGCGACACAAGGATGCTCCTGTGCAACACAAGGATGCTGCTGTGCGACACAAGGATGCTGCCGTGCGACACAGGACCCCCCAGGAGATGCAGAGGCCGCTGCGAAGGGGTGCAGCAGCATTTCCCGGAGGGCTGCGGCTAGCCGTGGGCACACGGGTCCTGTGGCACCAGACACCCCAAAATCTTTGCTCCAGAGCAGGGCCCAAGCTTTGCGCTAGGCGCTAAGCCGCCCACTCGTTATTGCCAACCCTCTAATTGAGCCGTCTGGCGAAGGGCAGCGCGGAGGTGGCGAAGGAGGTGGCCGGGGTGACTCAGACCGTCGGTGCCCCCCACGGGTACCCCGGCCGCAGTGGGGCCCCAGTCGCTCCAGAGACCCCCAATGGCTCCGGGGACCCCGGGGCCACCCGAGGCAACGGGGGGCCGGGGGGTTATTTACCACTTCGGGAACTTTTTTGGAGCAAAATCAGCCCCTGGGAGCGGGCGACAGCCAGTCGGTCTCCACAGCAACGGGGATTAAATATAACTCGCAGCGAGCGCGCTCCCCCCGGAGCCATCCATCTCCCGGCCGCCCCGGCCCCCTCCCCGCCCCCTCCCCTTTAATTTAAAAATTACCCGACTGCGTGGAAAGGCCGAGCCGGAGCTTCCCCGACTCGCCGGGAGCAGCCGGGAAGTGCCAGCACCGGCGGGAGCCCGTCCATCCCGCCACGGGAGGGGGGGGTTAATCGCTGCCCACCCCGTGGAGGTCCCGGGGGACCCGGGGGTGCGACACCCCCAGCCTGAGCATCGGCCGCGGGCATCCCGCCGGCGAGGAAGAGGATGGGGTACGCCGGGCCGCCGCCGGCGGGAACCACAACTGCTCCTTCGCCGCTCCCACGAAGCGGCCACTCGACCACCGGGAGCAAAGCAAAACCCACCCGAAACCGGGGAGCGGGGGGGGGAAGCGTCTCGGAGCGCGGCAGCGGGACCCGGGGATGATGCCGGATCCGCCGGGACGGTGCTCTTCCTCCAGCTCCTCTCGCAGGGAGCGCTCGGAGGAGCCGGCAGGATTCTCGCCTATGAAACACGGCCGAATCCAGCGGCAGGCTTTTAAACCAGAAATATTTAAATATATCTAAATTCCTCCTCCCGAGCACGTGGGAGTTTTATCGCTTCTTAAAATTTTAATGTCTCAGTCGCAGGCAAGGGGGAGTCTCATTTCCCCGTCTTTTGCAGCTGACTTTAAGAATGGTTAATTATAAATAAGACTCTGTGACTATTTATACGCCCAAGCACGCGGAGAAGGACAGGTTTAGGACACGCTTCCCACACGGCGAGAGCCGGCCTGGAGCGGGGCTGGGGATGCTCGTGCTCCGGCCGGGCACGGGGACGGGCCGTCCCCAGGCGAGAGCATCGCTCCGGGGAGGTTGGGTCCCTCCAGGGTGATGGGGGGGGGTCACTGGTGGGACCGGGGGTCCCTGGCTCTGTCCTACAGAGCACGAGGAGTGAGGGGTCTGCCGGCACCCGGAGCTCAGGCAGAGGGGGGACAGGCAGGGACCTGCACCTTTGGGTGCTACGGGAACGGGCTCTGGGGTGCGAGGGGAGGGGGTTTGCTCGCCAGAGCGAGCGGGTGACGAGGAGGGGACCGCGGCATCATTCCTGGTCACCCTGGGTCAGCGGTTTGAGCCGCGCTCCGGGAGCATCGCCGGGACCAGGTGCGGTCCTTCTGGCCCCCCAAAGCCCTCGGCGCTCCCCAGTTTGGGTGCTGGTGGCCGCAAAAGCCTCGGGGGATGGCGAGTGGGTGCAGGCAACGCGGGCAGGTACCCGCTCCCGTGCCGCACGCTGGCTTTGCCGGTGCACGCACCGTTCCCTGGCTCCGGGAACAAAGGGGCAGACAAAGACTTCCCAACTCCATCCCGGCCCCCATGCTCCCCCCAGGATAAATATTCCTTCGGTGGGAGAAGCGAGAGCTGTTGCTTACGGAAACCTCAGTGGTTTTATTCCCATATAAGATCTATTTATATGCTTATTGAATTTTTCATAACCGAGTTGTGAACGATCGGCGTTCAGGGTCATCCTTTATACACGGTTATTGCCATAGAAACGGGAGCCAGAGATGAACCGCCCCACATCCTCTCCCATCGAGGGATCCGGCAGCGCCCGCGGAGGCTCTGTGAGCCAACGCTCTCACCGGCGACAGGCTTCCCTGTGCCGCCGCGCTGCCGGGGAACCCCCCGGCACAGGCCACTGCCTGCCCTTCCCGCCGCCAGCCTGGAAGGTGGCACCTTCGACCGCCCGGGGCTCAGGACGCTCCTGCCGCGCTCTGCCTGAAATGCGCACCGCAAGCGGGACTGCTCTAGCGGGGGAATTCTTCAGTTGTTGCAGGACCTACCAAAACAACCGCCACGCACACCCTCATCCCGGTGCATGGGCAAGCCCCTGGTGTGATGCACCCGGAGCATCCGCGGGCACCTCCGTCAGCGGGCCGGGTGCCGGGTACAAGAGCCGCTCAGGCTCGCCCCCGTCCCCACGTGTCCCCGGGGGGTCCCACCGCCCCGCCGCCGCCTCCCCTGACCGTGCGACGCTCCTGGGCTTCGCCGCGGACTCCCCGGGTTTGGTGGAGGAGAGCATCCTTCCCGCGCCCCCCATCCCGCACCTCGGAGCAGCCCCCCGCCCCACGCTGCGGGCAAGCGCCCTGCCCACCCTGCCCGCAGGTACGAGGGCGAGGAGGGAAGAGGGGGCGAGCAGCCACGGCACGGGGCATCAAACCGCGCAGGAGACACCCCAACCCCACGCCGCAGGGGCACAGCGGGGGGGCAGCGCTCGGGTACCCCACAGAGCGAACCCTGCCCGGGGCGGGGGGGCGGCAGGCACGGACACCGCTGGGCTGTGGGCAGGAGCAGCACGAACAGCCCCCCGGCAGCACCGGTGCCCCGAACCCTCTGCTCATCTCCAATTAGTGCTCCCCGGCTCAATTAACCCCCCCCAGGTCGACCGGTTGGCAGCACCGGCATTAACTTCACCCGCAGCCCCACGGGGTGAGGCAGGACCCCCCTGCGGTCAGGCCAGGCACCGGCGGGGGCCGGATCCTGCACCGGGCCGGGGTCGGTGGGGGCTCACCTGCGAGCAGGAAGGTGATGAGGCAGGTTTCCTTTGGCATGAAGAGCTTCAGCCGGGAGCCGCTGAAGACGTACTCCACCACGGCCTCGGAGCGGCCGGCGCGCTGCAGGAAGGGCAGGAACTGCTTCGCCTTCTGGGTGTCCTGGGGGGAGAAAACGGGGGGGTCAGGGCGGGGGAACACGGCATGTCGCGGGCACCGACCGCCCCCCCTCGACGCGCCTGCCGGCACCCCGGCGTCCCTCGCCGTGGGGACAGCGGCCGCTCCTTGCCGCGGGCTCGGTGCCCGGATCGGCCTCGCCTGCCCCGTGCAGGATGCGGGCAGGGATCCGACTTCTCCCAGCTTGGGATGGATCCTGCACCCCACTCCTGCACCCCCGGCCCCGGGGCGCGGGCTCCGACTGCTCCAGCATGGGGACAGCTGCCTGGGCGCAGGCAGGAGCAGGCAGGAGCAGGCAGGAGCAGGCAGGAGCAGGCCTGGGAAACCCTCTTTCCGCTGGCCACCTGCTCCCTTCCCAGCAGCCAGCCTCTGGGGATAAACTCCGCACCTTCATTAATAAAAACTTAACGAGCTGCCAAGTAGCTCAGGAGGCCGGGGGGGGGTGTCGGGGTGCCCCGGCACAGAGCGGTGCGTGCATCCCCGGGTACCCGGCCAGCGGCACCCCCGCGAGCATCGCCGTCTCTGCGAGGGGCCGGTGCGGCACCAATTCACTTGCAGAGCCGACGCTGAGCACCGGCCCGGTGCCTGGATGAGACCCCTCCGCACCGTGCAGCCGCGGCACCGCAGCGCCCAGCGGCCGTCTCAGCCCGTCGACGTTGACCGGCACCTCTGCGTGCCGCCGGGCCCGGGGCGGGGCAAGAAGCTCCTTGTTGTAATCTCCCAATTTATTCACCCAGGGAAGAAAGGAACAAAAGAAAAGCAGCAGGTCCCAAAGGAAAAGGCAGCCAGGGGGCTTTTCATCCTGCTCCGGCCTTCCTTGAGACCAAGGAGGTGCAGGGGAGGGAAGGGAGCGTGCCACGGCACCTGGAGCCGGCTCTGCCCGCAGGGATGGAGGGGGGAACTGGTCCACGGCCGGAGCCGCGGGGCCGGATCGGGGCTTAACAACTTTTATTAAGCTAAACGCAAACCGCCGGCGTCGGAAAGGCAGCGGCGTGGGGAGGGAAGGGGCTCGGCCGGGGAAGGCGGCGAGCGGAGGCGGCTGTAAATCTCTGGAGCAGAGGCTGGGAGCCAGGGCGGGGGGGGAGGCGCTGGCATCTGCTGGCAGAGGAGACGGAGCCGCTTCCAGAGCAGGCTGTAAGATGGCAGCGGCGAACGAGGCGAACCGCCGCGCCCCTCCGGGGATGGGGGACCCGCGGCACGAGCACCGGGAGCCACGCGGCTCTGCCTGCAGCTCTGCCTGCGGCTCTGCCTGTGGCTCCGGCAGGTATCGGCGCCGGCAGGGCAAGCAGCTCGCCGAACGGCAAGAGCGAGGGGGCCGGTGTTTGCGCGCATCCCCGTTTTGATCCGCTTCGGTGCGGCGGGCGGTTGTTCGCTTGCTCGCACGACCGACCCGAAGCCATCGGCTGCGTGGAACCGGCCCGTGCTGCGGCGGCGGCCCCGGGTGCTGCCGGTCTGCAACCTGGAGCCGCTCCAGGCACGGAGCGGGGTGCGGATCTCAGCAGTCCCCAAGTGCCAGAGCTGCCATCCTCCAGCTCCGGCACGGGGAACGACACCGTCACCTGCCACGCCGGCGTTTCAGCGTCTTTCTCCCACGGCCTGGGGGGTGCCAAACGGCTCGGGGTGGCGGCGTGCCCGCTCGGCGGCACGGTCCCAGCAGCTCCCCGGCCGCGTGCCGACGCTTGGGCAGCACCTTCGTGCCGACGTCCCGGCTCCCTTTGCCGCAGGCACCCACCCCGTCCAGCCACGCGGGGGTCCCGGGCAAACCCGACCCCACCCAGCACCCCGGCCGGGGCAGGGCTGGCAGACAAAGACCCCCCGAAATCTCGCTGCATCTCTCCCCGGTGCCGGATCGCTCGCCGCCACGTGCGCGCTGTGCACAAAACGCGCCCGGGGAGGTTTTTTTAGCAGATGTGCAGTCAAGAAGTTAATACAACACATGTAAGTGCAATCTGCACGCAAAGAAAAACCACATTACCCGACGTTAACCACTTAGGTCTAACATATGCAAATCTAAAATGGGAGCCGCTAATGAAGGCTACTAATTAGCGGTAATCACTATACACGATTTGATTAGCTTAAGGAAAAAAAGCAAAGCTGCAAGAAGGAGCCCACCGTGGGGTGGGCTTCCCTGCACGGGGCAAAAGCGGGTGATGGGGGAACCCCCCAACTCCCCGCTGCCCCGAGCAGGGGGTGGAGGCACCGAGGAAGAGCTCGGCGCTGAAGACCGGCCCTGCGAGCTGGCCGCCGTCAGCATCGCAAGGAGGCGACGGCAGCGTTGGAACGTGCTGGAGAATGACCTTAAAAATCCACCGGGATTTGCACGACACCACGCAGCTCTTCCGCAGCAGGCGCAGAGACGTGCCGGCGCCCGTCGGTACCGTGGAATAATCAGCGGGGAGCGGCGATTCCTGCACGGCGAGGCGCAGCGGCAGCCCGGCACGGGAGGGACGGATTTCCGCTCGGTCCCCGTTCGGGCAGGTTTACCTGGAGCTTTGGGCGTCAGGGCAGAGGGGAGCCGCGCTGCCGGGAGGACGCTGCTGCCTTGCCTGCCAAAGCACCCGGGCTCCCGGCTGTGGGTGATGCCGCCTCTGCCACGCACCGGGCGCACGGGTCTCTCGCTCACCGCGGGCGCCGGGAAAAGCTGGACGCGATGCAGGGGCCGGGGGTTTGACCCAGCGCACACGGTCCCCTTGGACCCTCCCGAAAATGGCACCACACTGGCCTCTGCCCGACACGGCCTCGCAGCCACCACCGGGGTGACCCAGACCCCACCGGGGGTGTTTGGTGGCCGCCCCGCGGTGCACGGCAAGGGGACGGTGCCTGCCGAAACAGAGACTGCGGGAGCAGGGGGAGGGCGGGCTCAGACACTGGTCTGCAGCGTTTCACGCTGGGCACACGGGATCCCCAAGTGCATCCTTCATCCCTACCCAGGTGTTTCCCCTCTGACCGGGACAGAGGGATGAGCGGCGGCACCGGTGCTCGCCACGTGCATCCCACGCCTGCCACCGTGGAGCTGGTTCTGTCCCTGTCCGTGTCCCTGTCCCCATCCCCTCGCAGACCTCACGGAAACTCCTGCATCTCTTCCCGGCGGCGGCGAGCGCCGCGCTGCAGCCCCATCCTGAGCCCAGGCGGTTGGGCTCCCCCGGCATGCCACGTGCCGAGGGGCTGGGGGCTGCGGTGCTGAGCCGGCGGGACGGGGAAGGAGCAGGGGGAGCAGATGCCAGTGGAGGGGAAGGCTGTGCCGGAGCCGGGAGCGATTTCTGGGAGTGAATTTTGGGAGCGCTCGGGGCAGTGCTGGTACCCGGCACAGGTCTGAGCTGCCGTGCCAGCCCGGCACGCGGGTGCGTGACTACGTGGGCGGCCTTAGGGACGGGTGGCAGCTGGTGCGGAGAGCTCGCGGCCGCCCAGAGAAGCCGGCGCTGCCACCACGTCCAGCCTTTGGCTTTGTGCTGAAGGACACGCGCGGACGTCCTTCACTGCCGGGGCCAGCGCCCGCTCCAGGGCTCGGTGGTGGGAGGAACGAGCCGAGCATCCCGTGCCACCGTGCCCAGCTCCGGCAGGGACCCAGCGGGTGCCTCGGGGACAGCCGGACATGGGTGCTGCGGTGGGGCCGTGCAGGAGCGGGTCCTTGGGTCGGGGTGCTCCCAGCACACCCGGCGTTATCCCGTGGGGGGGACGTCATCGGACGTGCCTGCACAGGGACACGGTGACACGCTCTCGGGAGCGCCGGCGGCTGGGAGGCATCACCGGATAGATTCAGATGGGGAAGAGAAGCGGGGGATCTCCGCTGTGCCGGCGTCTCCCCCTCCCCATCCCGGCCGTGCCGAGCCTCGGCTCCCACTTCCAGTGCCGGCAGGATCCGTCCCCTGCCACCGAGCTGGCAGCTCAGGCTCCTTCCACCGTCCCTGGGGAGAAAGAGGCACGTCCAGCGCACGGACCCCCCCACCCTACTTCATGCATCCACTTTGGGGGGGTGCAACCCCCCCCCGGCACCCCCCTCCTGCCCCTTCTTGGGGTTCCCCAGTTCACGACTGACCGGGGCATCCCACCGCGGTGCTGCCGGCTCTGCCCGGCCCCGCTCCTTGCCTGTACCTCCCGCTCAGGTGGTATCACCCGTTACTATTATTTTAACACTTCGAGCATTTAATTAGCTGGGAATTGAACAAAAAATTACGCATAAATACAGCGAGGAAAAAAAAAAAATCATCCTAACTCCACTTTTATGTGAAGCTCTGCCAATTATGCAAAATTATTCAAGGACTTTTCACAAGGACAGGAGGCTTTCCGGCGGCTGGGCTGCCGTGCGCTTGCCTGTGCTCCCGTGCCGGAGCGTACGCTAATGGGAGAAGCCAGCTAGCGTGGATTTGTCTCGCTGCTGCGCTTTCCTCTTTGCTTTTTCTCTATCTTTTGGGGGGGATTTGTCTTGCCTGCAGCATCGCGGGTCCACGAGGAGGGATGCTGCTTCTCTTTGCAGCTCCCGGCAGGCAGGGAATGGCCGCCTGCGGGCAGAGCGGGGATGGGACCGGGGAGGACTTGGGCTGGCGGAGAGGAGCAGGATGCTCCCGGGACGCCCTGGCACCCCCCAGCCCAGCGCACGCAGCCCCCCAGCCCTCCCCTCCTCCGGAGCGCCGGGCCGGGGGACGCCAGGGCAGCCACCGCCGGATGGCTCAGACCGCAGGGAAGGGACGTTTCCCAGCACGAGCCGGGGCGGGAGGACAGCAGGCTGCGCCGGAGCCGGGAAAACCGGGCTGAATCCTGCGTTTGAGCCAATTCCCTGACTTCTGCATCCCGGTTGCCGAGCCAGGCGGGATGCTCAGGAATGGGAAGGCTGGGTACGGCACAGCTGGGGACCAGCAGCTGGACCGGATGGGGACAAGGGACAAGGACACAGCGATGGTGCGACAGTGGCGGACAGCACGGGCTGACATCCGTGGGCGAGGGATGTGCCGAAGCCACCCCATGGGATGCACTGGCACGGGTCGGGGACTGAGGCATGGCTGGCACCGAGGGTCCTGTGCCCAACCGTCACCGCGACCTGAAAGGCGAAACAGCCCAAAAGCCCGTGTTTTCCCCACGGAGCGCCGCGGCAAGGGGAGATGCCGCCGGCCCGAACCGCAGGAGCCGCGGGTGTGAAAGAGCCCAGGGGCAGGGACGTGTCCAGCGGCCGAGGGGCCCAGAGCGACGCTGTGCAGCCACTCCGTCGTGCCAGCGCCGGCGCTCTTTGCCACAGCTCAGCAGCGATGCCGCCTGCTCTCTGCCGGGAAACCGGCGCCGCGGCTGGGAGCGTGCAGGGGGACCGAGCCCTCTGCCGCGGGTGCTGCCTGGTGCGGAGCGGGAGAGCTGCCGTTCCTCCTCCTGCCGTTCCTCGTGTCCGGCCCTAGCCGGAACGGTGCAGCGCCGGTCCTGCCTCCCATCGTGGCACGGCACCGGAGAGGCTCCAGCTTGGTGCCGGGGAGCCGGGAGGGACAGCAGAGCCCGGGGCACGGCGATGCACGCCCTCCCACCGCCCCGAACCCCGCGGGACCCGACACAGGGGTGCTCGCCGATCCCGGCGCGTGCCCGTGCAGCGGGAGGAGCACACCGACGCTAATTCACATTGAATTATTTTGGCAGTGGTAAAGCAACCGCTGTCACTTCGGCGCGCGCCCGCATTCATCACGCCGCACAACTGCTGACACGCGGCTAACTAAGGCCGGGATCAATTTACAGAAAACTATTAAAGATTAAAAAAGATTAACAAATCTTCATAAAAGCCGTGATGTATTAGCCTAATTTGGTTTGCGGGGGCCCTCCCTCTCCCATCCGGCTCCAACCCATTTGCTCGCTGCCCTGATTGAGTTACGGGGGCTCCTAACGATCCCGGCGGCAGCACGGCCCCGGCGCAGGGACCCTGCCGGGAGCGGGGCTGGGGGGCTCGGAGCAGGGACATCCCTGGTGGGTCTCACTCTTTGCAGGCAATTGCACCAGCACGTGTTTTGTAGAAGCCTAAAAGGCAGCCGAGCCCCGGTGAGCCGGCAGCTCTGCCGCGAGGGTTTCCCCAGGAGCGGGTTGCCGGCGCGGGCAGCACCCTTCCCCGTGCCCCGTCCGGTGCAGACCCCGCGAGGACGAGAAATCGCCATCTCGTACGAGCAGCGCACGCCGCTGCAGAGCCCAGCAATTACAAGCGGGGCAGGAGGCTTCTGCGGGCAGGAACTGGGGTGCCCAGGACAGAGCTCCGTCCCCGCGGGGACACAAAGGACCTTCTTGCGAGCGGGGGCATCGAGCCCAGGACGGGGGCACGGACGCAGCCCCTGTCTGCTGGTTTATGAATGTATCCGGCACCGTCGCGGGAGCCCTGCGTGGCAAAACACCTGCGGCACCGCGGGGTCCCCTTTGTCGCCGATGCTCGGGGTGACGCCGGCACGAGACACGCGGTGAGACCTCCCCGCTGCCCCCCCGGAGAAGAGAACCCCCCAGGAGAAACCTCGTTTCACCCTTTCGGTGACGAACAGCTTCTGCAGTGGCACTTGGGGGGCCACCAGCCCCAGTGGAGGAGGACAGGCTACCCTGCAGCCAGCCGGCTGTCCCGGCTCCTCCGGCAGACCCCGGCAGAGCCGGCAGGCAGGGGCCGTGCCCGCAGGATTCCCACACGTCCCGCGTGCACCGAGCGGGATCACGGGCTGTGCAGGAGCACCGGCACCCGCCACCGGCACCTCTCCTGCTCTGCTCCACGCGCCCCATCCCGGCAAACAACCTCGCACGTGGCACAGCCGGCGCAGCCGCTCCCCACACCGCGCGCCGGAAGGTTCTTACCCCGGAGATGTCGGCCACCCGGTGAATCGGCACCTCCTTCTTGCTGTGCAGCCCTTTGCCGTTCTTGATAGCCCTGCAAAAGAGAGGTGGCACGAGCCGTCAGCGCCTGCCGCGGCGGCTGGAGGGGTCGGTCGGCGTTGTCCCCAGTGCCCACCCGCGGAGAGAGCGGCCGGCTCGTTAGCCTGCTAATCCCAATTACCGGCCTTGGGCGGCTCACCTGAGCTCAGCACATACCTGATCAGAGGGACCACTCGTCCCCGTTACCAAATTAAATCGCTTTGTTCCCCGCACAAAGGGAGGGATCAACAGGAAGGCGAGTGCCCCGGCAAGGCGCAAAATTAATACCTGTTTCTTCCAGCGCTTAATCACATGAAGCATTTTAAATGCAAAATACGTGGCGAACGCTCCAATTCTAATGGAAATAAGTTCCTTCCAGGTTAAAATAATACAGAGACGATAAGGAGCCTGACTGAAGCGATAGCACACAGGGAAGGCAATTCGGGGCTGAAAAACGAGCGGGTGCCCCGGACCTGGTGCTGGACCCGGTTCTGCGGCATGGTGCCCAGCCAGCTCGGATGCCGGGTGCTGTGCCTGGGGAGGAGGGTGCTGCACCGGGACAGGAGCAACCTCTGGACCTGGCTGCGGAGGGGATTAGTGATACCGCTCTCCGGCACAGCCCCGGGACCGCGGCGCTGCCGGCCCTCACCGCCCCGGCACCCGGGGTGCACCCAGAGCCAAGCGGCACCGGGAGAATCGGGATGCTGCCCCGGCATCAGGCTCGTCGCCTCGGAGGGCAGCCGCACCGGTGACCTGGCAGCAGATTTATTTGGTTTTCATGCAGTTCACGGCCGGGCTGACTTATTGCCGGGCGCGGGAGGGAGCGGAGGCGGCGCTGCCCTCGGCTGAGCTGCCTGCACGGGCAGGGCCGGCAGCGGCGGGCGAAAGGGCAGCGCACATTCATTAGAGCTCCTTCCCCTGACAGGTTTGTCCTTTTCCACCTTCCAAAGACCAAGCTTATTTTCCAGGTGCTGCCGGCGCAGAGCAGAAGCGAGCGGGGAGCTGCTGCCCGCTGCCGTCCTGCCTGCACCGCGCCGGGCGGGAGAATCCCGCAGCCAAAGCGGGGCTGGAAACCAGGACCCCGTCCCGCATCTCCCGGAGGATGCTGCGCCCACGGTCTGGCCTGCCAGCACCCGTGGCCGGGCCGGGCGGAGACCTCGGCTCATCCCAAAGGATGCTCGGAGCCGGGGGCTTCCCCAGCAAAGCCAGTTCTGCTTCGTCGGCGCTGGTCCCCCGGCCCCAAGCACCGCAGGACGTCCCCCTGCGCCGGGGAGGGGGGAACCAGCAGGAGCTCAACCTCCTCTCACCACGTTTCATCCCCACGCTACGAGATGCTCCTGTAATTCAAGCGACAAGCTGCTGCGCCCCACAATCCCCCCAAATCCACTCCTTCCCCGCGAGTGCGGGTCCTCGGGCTCCGGCGGCAGGCTGGAAATGAAAGCTCCTCATTTTTCAAGCCTACCTAATAGCTTCTCCCAGGCAAGAGGCACGAATTTGTCCAGAGTGGACCGTGATGATAATAAAAATACAAGGGGAAAAATTCAAAGCCCCCACCGAGGCTTTGTACAGCAATCAATTTGCTGAGCTGGATCATTCGAGGAGCTGTCTGGAAGAAGCCAACCTGTTAAATCAGCAAAAGGATTTCTTCTTTCTCCCTCGCCCGCCTTTGAGACACCCCCACCCGCTCAGCGCTGCACCCAGGGATAAGTGGCTTGGCCAGAAATAGGTTGGGGTTTGGGTTGGTTTTGGTTTTTTTTTTTCAGGAAAACAGCTCTTTCCCCCGGTTAATTAAAAAGACAAAGTTAAACAAGCGCCGTGACGCCCGGCAGGCTGGAAGCCGGAGCACGGGCAGCCAGGGATGCGTGGGGCAGGGCTGCCTGATGGTTCCCCCACCCCGGGACGAGGCCACCCCACGCACGAGCTCCGTGTCCCCGCAGTCAGCACCGCCAGCTCCAGAGCTTCCTTCCCCTCCTCGCCGCAGGCTTGGCCACGGTGGGGGGAGGAGGAGAAGGCACCTTGCCCTGCAAGGCCGGGGCAGGCAGGGGTGCAGGCGCAGCCCAGGATCGAAGCAGGCAGCCCTGCCCGCAGCGGGCTCCCAGCGCGGCACGGCATCGGTGGGACGGGAAAACTAATCACCTTCTTTCTAAGTACCCCGGGAAGGGCTGAGCAGGTACCGGCAGCTCAGTCCGAGCAGACCCGACTCCGGATCTTCGCTAAAGAGGGATTTTGCAAACCCCGAGCAGCGATCGCCCAAAGTGCCCCAAGCCCCCACCACAGGGAGCTCCGGGCCCTGCACCCCAATCTCGCCCCAAACCTCCCATTCCCCTTGGGAGCCTCTTCCCACCCCCGGCATCGCCCCGGCTCCTCCGCCCGGTGGGAGGCAGCCAGCCCCGCGCCGGCGCAGCCACCGGACCGGGGTGTGCCATGGCTGACGGCACGATCCCCTCCACCGCAGGGGAGGGCGGCAGCGCCTGGGAGCGAGCAGGGACAGCCGAGCATCCTGATATTCGGGACATCCGAACATCCCGATATCCGATCTGGACACCCCCCTCCCCGGAGCGCGGGTGCAGGCTCCATCCGCCGCATCCCAGCCCGGGTATCCCGGTGCCCGGCTGGAGCATCGCCCACGCTGGAGCACTCGGAGCTGCTGATTTAATGCCAGGCACATCCGCTTTCTAAAAGGCACATCCCCGTCGCTCAGCAGCGAGGCCCCAAGCAATCTGCCGGCCGCAGATCCCACGCCGTGCGGGGGGGCGTTGGGGGGGGGGGGGGAAGGGAGCGCGAGAGCCCATTTATCAACCTTCCCCCTCAAAAGCGAGAGGTTTGCAGTAAAACTGAGCACAGTCTTGCACAGCGAGCTGGCAGAAACCACGCCGCAACCCCCTCAAAGCTGCTCTCCCCTGCTGTCGGCACAGCGCCCGTCAGCTGCTGCCAAAGTTACTGCCGAGGAGGAGCTGAAATCCCACCGCCCCGCTGGGCCCGGCCGTGCCGCCGCCTCCGGTGCTGCCGGAACCGGGCCAGCACCCGTGGGGGGCACGGGAGCGGCGGTGGGGGGGAACCGCAGGGTGGGTGACGGCTCAGCCGGAGGGGAACTGAGGCGGCAGAGGAAAAGGTGCCCGTTGCTCATCCCCACGGGTAGGACGGGATGCGGGAGGATGGATGGGGTGCGGCACGCTCCGGGCTTCTCCCGGCGGAGCAGCAAGGCTGGGGCAGAGCTCTCCGCGCAGAGACGGGGGGCGAGGAGCCGGCCCCGGTGCAGGGGGCACTGGGCTGCAAGGGGGGGTTGAACAACGTGGTCACTTCGTAGAGGGAGCTGGGCCGTGCACAGCTGGACCGTGCATGTCTGGGCCGTGCACAGCTGGACCGTGCATGTCTGGGCCGTGCACAGCTGGACCGTGCACGCCTGGATCACATGTGCCTGGGTCATGCACACCTGGATCGTGCAAAGCTGGATGGCACACACCTGCACCAAGTGCACTTGGACCGTGCACGCCTGGATTGTGCACACCTGGACCATGCAACCTCGACCATGTACAGCTGGACCGGGCACAGCTGGACCGGGCACAGCTGGATCATGTGCACCTGGACCATGAACGGCTGGATCGTGCACGCCTGGACTGTGCAACCTCAACTATACACATCTGGAGCGTGCACATCTGGAGCGCGCACACCTGGAGCGCGCACCCCAGGACAGCGACTCGGGAAGGGGGGTGCTGCCCGAGGAAGGCAGCGCTTTGCGCTCCCCTCCCACCCCAGTGACGCAGAAGCACCGTCCGGCTGCGGGGCACCGACCCAACCTGCCCGGTGCATCCCTGCCTGCACGTGAGGCGCGGGCAGGCAGCAGAGCCGGCAGGGCTGCCCGCTCAGGCGGCAAACACAGCCCTTTGCGCTGCTCCCAGCTGGCAGAGGAGAAGGCAGGCAGCGCGCCCCTGCCTGCATCAGCGTTTCTGCCGCCTCCGCCGAGGACGCGGCGCGGGGAAGCATCCACACGCATTTTTCTCACCACGATAACCTCAACCTAATTACGGGAGGCCAGAATGTGTCGCAAGTCCTTCGGATCGGCTCGGACGTCACAGGGTTGAAACGCAATTACTTCTCCGGCAGACAGGCCGGGGCAGGAAGGCTGCGGCAGCGCTCTGCCGGGCTCAGTGCCCCGAGGAGCGGAGCAGGGCCCTTTGAACCCCGGCGTGATGCGCGCAATGGGCCGTGAGACTCCAAACAACCTCCCAGGCGTTTTGCAAATGTTATCCGCCTTCGGCTGCCCACCGGCAGCTCCGGCATTAACGCGGAGAACCCGCCACGCAGCGCGACGTTTCCCACTGACTCACCGCGCGCCTGGCCCTCCGCCAGCACCGATGCTGAGCCCGTCTGCGGCACCAGCACCGCGCCGGCAGCGGGGGGGAGCACGCGCAGTCGGGACTTGCTCGGGGAGGGGGGGGTCGGCTGGAGACAAGGCGAGCGGGGACCTTGCAGAGCCTGCGGAGGGGAAGGGATGCTCGCCCCGGGCAGGAGGGATGCGGGGCAGGGAGGCACCCCGAGCAGCGGGGACAGACGGACGGGGACACCACAGGGATGGGACCGGGGGGGATGCGGCGCGGCTCTGCACCTCCCTGCGAGACACCCCGGGCGCTCCGTGGCTGGGGGAGCGCCGCCAGCCCGGCACGGCACTCACCGGGCCTCTGCTGCCAAGAGCTCGTCGTAGTGCGAGGATCTTTGGTCGTCGTCTTGCCGGTAGCGGATGACGGTGGCCAGGCCCTTGCTCACCAGCGCTTCGGCGATGTTGCTGCAAGAGAGAACAGCGGGGGGGGGCTCAGCACCAGTGGGGGTGTGAAGGGACCCGTCTCCCCCAGCACCCACCACTGCCGGACCCCAAGTGTCACGCTGCGCCCTGACGCCGGAGGGGGTCAAACCCGCCGGGGCAGGGGAGGGGAGACCCCCACCCTGTTTCACACCGATGGCCAAGGGAAGGTGCTTGGAGCAACCGCTCGCAATTCACGGGGACTTCGGAGCACGGCCGGGGGGTCCCCGCCTGAGCGTGCAGGGGCCGGGCCGCCACGGTGGGCGATCTCGCGGCAGCACCCCAAAACCCCCACGTCACCCCCAAAACCAGATGGATCAGCATCCCCGCGCCGTGGGAGCCCCCTCCTTGATTTCACCTCCCTATTTTTTACCCCCGCCATCCCCTCATCGGAGAAGGGAGGTCGGCGCCGGCCGGGCTCGGGGGCCGGCTACCAATGGGCGCCGCGTGCCGAGGCGGCGTGGTAGATCAGCTGCCATTACACTCCGCCGCTTTAAACAAATTCATAAATTCGGCTTTGCTGAGCGCATCTGTAATTCCCCTCCAATTACACACGCAGGGCATGGCCCGCTAATTTGCTACTTTAAAAAAAATAATAAAAAAAGCGCATCTATCTATCGATACGTACGGGGGGGGGGCCCGATCCCTACGCAAACCGCGGGAGCACCCCCCGCTCTGGAGAGGGGGAAGGGCAGAGCCATCACGGGGAGCTGAAAATAGGTCTCGCCTCGGAGCAGGGGAGAAAAAACCAGAAGGATTGGTAAACGAGGAAATAAGCTGCAGCAGGAGGCAGCTGCAGAGGTAGCGCTCGAAATGCCAAGCAACCAGGAATAAGCACCTACAGCTATTTCGGGCACGAACAGGAGGCTGTGCCGGGGGGAGGCGAGCGCAGGGCTGGTGGCACCCGCGGTGACCCGACGGCCCCCCCCCCCGTCCCCGACACCGCGGTTTGACCCGCCGGGGGTGTCACGGCACGGGGCTGGGCGCGAGGCTCCGGTCCCAGGGAGCAAAACGGCAAGGGGCGAGCGGTGACCCCGCGAGGGACGAGAGCCCCTCGTGGGGTGACTCGGAGGCGAGAGGCGGCAGCACCCCAAGGACACACACATCTGTAAGACGTGCCCCGGGGGGGCCCCTGCCCGCCAAAGGGCGTCGGCAGGTCCAGGACCCCCCCCCAGCAGCTCTGCTGGTGAGGACAACGTGTCCCTGCTCCCCCGTGCCGGTATGAGCTGCCGAGGTCGGTGCCGGGCGAGCTTTGGTCGGTGCTGGGGTTTGCAGCCCCCCCAGCCGTTTGCAGCCAAGCCGAAACAGCGAGGAGCTGCAGGACGTGGGGGGCAGCCGCAGCCCGGCTCGACACCAAACCGCCCGGGCTGCCAGCGGCACCACACGAGGGACGAGCCGGCGGCGGCTGCCCCCGACGGGAGCCGGACGTGCTCCCAGACGGACGCTGCCACCACGCACACGTCCTTGCCGGTGAGGGATGGGGGGGTCCCAGCTGCCCGCGGCTCCGTGCCACCGTGCTTCCCGCTCTGCCTCTGCGCCGTCCCACGGTCCCGAGCATCACTCGGTGCGCGAGCGGGGACACGCGTCACCGGGAGACTTCTGCCCCAGGAGATGCCGGAGCGAACCCGAGGCCAGAGTCCCCGGTGATGGGCATAGAGGGGAGAGGAGCCCACCCGACCGCTGCCGCAGTGCTGCACCCAGAAACGCCACCTCCATCCCGCCCCCCATGCCGGGGAGCTGCTGCTGCTGCACCCCCAGAGCAGCACCCCCACAGCACGTCCCCAAGCCGACCCACGGCGGGGACGAGCCCCTGAGGGCAATCGCCACCAGCCCCGGGCAGGACGACCCACCCGAGCACGGGCAGAGAGCCTGGGGCACCCCTGCGTGTCCCGTGTCCCCGCCCCAGGGCTCGGGAACAGCGGTGGCTCTGCAGCCCTGATGGGGTTTCCACGCTGATGCAACGCGCGGCTGGATCCGGGCTGGGGGTCCCATCAGCCCCCCCCCCCCAGTTTGCAGCCTCCAGAGGAAGAGGCACCCACCCCCACCTGCCCTGCACCCTGCTCCGGCCGAGCGGCTCCATCCCTACCCATCGCCCCAGCCCAAATTTTGGGGAGGAGAGGAAGCGGGGGCGGCAGGATTCGGGCAGAGCGAAGGAGATTAAAACCCGACGTGGAAAGCACGAGGAAACAACTGTGCTAGCAGGCGTTTCATCTGCTCGCTAAACGGACAATTTTATTCTGCCCCCAGCACTCGTGAAGGGTTGTAATCTTGTTGCCACCTCTGTTTGATGGCTTCATTTATTCAGCAATATCATGGTTATGGCTTTTTATAAGACAAGCAAAATTGCCAGCGTTTGCTCCCACCGCGCTGCCGGGTCTTAAAGGAGCCGGGACGGGCAGGGGGCTGCGCACGGGGAGAGCGGCCGCGTCCCCCCGGCTTCTCGGTCCCCAAGGGGCTCTGCGAGAGGGGACGGAGGCATCTGGCACAAACACCGATTCGGACACCCGCCGTCACCCCCAAAAGGTGCCGGTCCCGGCTGCAGCCACCCCCGAGCCCCCGCCGCGGTGCAGGAGGTGCCCGGTCGGGGGGGGGGACACCCCTCCTCGGTGCCAGCATCGCCTCCCCCGGCGCTGCCCTCCCAGCGTGGGGCCACCGAGCCCCCCCTCCGGCTCTGCCACGGCCCGGCTCCAATTAATGGTTTTGGAGACGATGTTCCCGTGGCTGGGGGGGACTGGGAGCAAACAGGAGGTGCTGGGCGGCCACGGGGCTTGCAGGGATGCCGCAGTGCCCGGCTGCCTCAGTTTCCCCACCCCGAGCAGCCTCTCGGGCTGTGCTGGGACCCTGCCCGGCTCCAGCGCCAGGCACCAGCCGTTCCCTGTGCCATCCGCGGAGCAGAATTAGCCTAACGAGGGGTTATCCAACACCCCCCCCGGCCCCCCCCGCCTGCCCTGGCGCTGCCCACGCTGGGTGCCCAGGCTGGAACCCCGTCAGGGTGTGGGGGAGGCCAGGGAGACCCCCAGGATCTGCCTCCACCCTCATTAACCCGAGACCCCAGATGGGTCTGGCAGGCTCGGAGGCACCCGGGAGCTCTGCCTCGTGGGGTGCTGGGGAGGAGGGAGGCCGCCTGCACCCCACCCGAGGGGCGAGGGCACCCTCCCTGCACCCTGCCCCCCTGTGCAGCGTAAGTCAGGCTCTCACGTTCACCTGCTAGGGGGGAGGACGAGGGGGGACAGACCCCATGGCACCTGTCCCCCAAGGGCCACCAGCCCCCTCCCAACGCACCCACCCAGCCTGGAGCCCTGCATCCCCCTCCCCATCCCATCCCCATCCCATCCCATCCCCATCCCAGTCACATCCCATCCCATCCCCATCCCAGTCACATCCCATCCCCATCCCCATCCCATCCCATCCCATCCCAGCCGCATCCCATCCCCATCCCCATCCCATCCCATCCCATCCCCCTCCCCGTCCCATCCCTATCCCCATCCCATCCCATCCCATCCCCATCCCATCCCCATCCCATCCCCATCCCCATCCCATCCCATCCCCATCCCCATCCCAGCTGCATCCCCCTCCCCATCCCATCCCCATCCCATCCCCATCCCATCCCCATCCCAGCCATCCATGCCCACCCCTGCCCTCTCCCCCAGCGCTTTAATCCCCTCCGCTCCGAGCGGATAAGCAGCTATTCCTGGCACTGGACTCCCGAAGTATCCAATATGCACGAAATCAAAGTTTCCATCATTTCTACCGGTCAAAGGGCAGCGAGCATTAAATCCCAGAATACCGGGATTAATGGATGGATCATTAAAAATCTAATGTTAAACCACCTCTGCACCCAGAGCGCGGGGTGAGCCTGCCGTATATCACAGCCTGATTAGAGGGAAACAAATCCCAGTTTCGGAGCGGGTCAGCTGAGCCTGCGAACGGGGAGAGCTGCGCACACCATGGGGGGGCGGCTGGGAGGTATCGGGGTGATGCCGATGGAGCTTTATTTGGGAAGTTTGGCTAAATTACACAAAGATGAGGTTTTTAAGCGGCATTATGTAAACCTGTGCAATTTCTAATCAAACCCACCGCCCTGAAACAAACGGGCTGGGACAGCCGGGCTGCGCCAGGCACCGATGCCCACTGCCACCCCGGGGCTCGTCTCCCGCATCCACTGCGCCTGCTCCCCAGCACGGGCCGGCCGTCGCAGGGGACCGGAGGTGGGTTGAACCGGTGGCCCCGCATCTCTCCGAACCCTCGCGGGGTGCTCAACGAGCCTCTCCCGGCACGGGAGCCGGCTGGCACGGCACCGGTGTCCCCCCGACACGCCGAGCCCCGCTCCCCGAAGGATGCCAGCTCCTTCTCGGTGAATGCACGAGCAGCTCGGCTCCAGCGAGATAACAGAGGGAGCTTCTCCTCCTCTCCCGGCTTTGACACGCAATCGGTGCCTGCTGCCTGCAGTTCCCTGGCAGCCGTGCAGCATCAGCGAGGCGATCTTCCCACCGCCCCGGTCTGCACCCAGTGGCAGCGAAACGGCGCGGCGGCTTGCTCTTATCCGGCCGAGGAGCTCGCCCCGGGCAAACGTGCAACAACCGGGCTGGATGCGGCCGAGGCTGGAAAGGCGCTCGGTCTGCTCGGCCGCTGCGGGCCGGGGGAAAGGGTCGGTCTCAGAAGAGGGGAACGGCTCAGCCTGGCCCCGGCTGCAGCCCGCAACAGCCACCGGTGCTCTGGGGAGAGGGGAGAGCCCCGAGGAGGACGGGGAGCCTCAGCCCCAGCCACCCCGGCCGCGCCGCCCTCAGCAGCTCCGGCAGCAACAGCACCCCGGCACGGCGCTTTGCCGGCGCCGAGCACAACATCCTTCAACCCCGTGGTGCAACCGGGGAGACATCTCCTCCCCAGGACTGACTGTATTGCACCGAAGCCGGGGGACTCGGCGCCGGCAGCACGCGGTTGCACCGTTTAAGGGTGCGAGTGGCTCAACTCCAAGTCCCCGAGCTCGCAGCCGCCCCGCTCCCCACCCAGCCGGGTCCCTGCCAGCACCCTGCCAGCACCCTGCCAGCGCCAGGGCGGGCGCCGAGCTCTGCCAGCCCTCAGCCAGCGCCCGGCAGCCTGGCAGAGCTCATCCTCCCAGCCAGGCTGGCGGCAGACACCTCCTCCCCGTAGGAGGGAGCAGCTTGCAAAGCAGCAGCGAAATCTGGTCCCTCTCCAGGGGCTGGGGCTGCAAAACCCACCCCAGCTCCTGGGCGCGAGCCCAGCTTTACCCTGGCACCGCAGCCCACGCAGGTAGCTCGCCGCGCACGTGGCTCCGCTGCGAACAGCGCTGGCAGCCGGTCCCCGCTCCGAACCTATGGGACCCCGGGTAGGGGGCAAAGACCCTGCGCGGTGCCGCCGGTTCTCCCGGCACGTCCGGCGACGAAGCCGCCCCTCACCCCGGAAAGCCGGGCTGGGTGTCCTCGCGGAGGGGAAAGCGTGCATCCCACGGGTTTTGGCTGCCGGCCCGCACCCCCGGGGACAGCGGGGACCTGGCGGCGTGGCCACCAGCATCGCCCGGCACCAGCGGTCCCTGGCCTCCTGCCGCTGCCCCCCTCTGCTTTGCAAAGGGGCATTTACCTCCCCGCCGCCCGCACAACAGCCCCCGGCCGGGTCCTCTCCCCATCGCTCGCCGGGTCCTTTCCTGCGCGCTGCACCCGTGCACGGGAGCGCTCTGCAGCGGGTCAGGACCACCGCCCGGCTTTTTGGGCCGGGACAGAGATGCGGGGAGGAACAGCAGCCCCGTGCCCACCGAAGGGCAGAGCCCGGCCCCGCAGAGATGCGTCCGAGGGCTGTTACGGGGCTCGGAGAGACGGGAGTGCGTGTATGGAAATGCACCTCTGACATGTTTGGACACCCAAACCGGGCTTCGGCGAGCTGAGCACCATCCACTGCACTGCAAAAAGCCCTGGGATTGCACCACGCAGGGAAACATCTACAGCCCCCGGTGCCGGGCTCGGAGCATCGCCTCCCTGTGCAGCTCCTGCACAAAACGCTCCCGGGGGCTCGGGTCACGCTCCTCGTGCGGCTGCAGCGGGAACCTGTCCTGCACCCTGAAACAGGAGCCTGTTCCGCAGTGGGTGTCCGTCCTGCACCCTGCAGCGGGAGCCTGTCCCTGGGCAGCCTCGCGTGAGCAGCTCCCTGCCTGCTCCTGCCAGCACCGAGACCTCCCACCCACGGCCGGGGACCTGCGTGACCACGACGCAGCAAAGCCTCCGAGTGCCAGGACCCCGTTCCCAGCGGTGGCACAGAGCAGGATGAGTCCACATCGCTCACCACCTTGGTGAGCCTCCAGCCCCCTTGAAGCCCAACGCTCAGCCAGGGGAAGCAGTGCCACAGATTGCGTTGAAAAAAACCCCAAACCCACCCTCCTCTGCTTCCGTCCCAACGCTCAGCACCTTCCTCGGATGCTCCTACTTCATTCCTGGAAATGGGAGGGAAAAAGTGTCCCCTTGTCACCCTGCCTGGGCCACTGGAGAGGTTGGATGCTCTGAGAGCAGCTGCTGGAGTTTGCAGAGCCATCCCAGCATCACCAAACCCAAAATCCAGAGCCGTGCCCGCATCCCAAGCATCACCAACAACCCCAGCCACGAAATCCTGCAAACCGCCCCTCGCACCAAGGGTTGCAAATTCCCAGGTGAGCGTTTTCGGCTGCAAAGCATCCGTTGCAGTGCACCCTCGATGACTCCCCCCCCTTTCCCGCTGCTAGAAAGAGGACAAGGAAGAAGGGAGCAGGGATAACAGCTTAAAAGAAAAAAATTCCTGACCGCAAATTAAATATCACGCTGCAAACCCTGCTCCTTGCTCCTCTCCCCACACCCCCTGCACGGGGAAAAGGAGGGGAGCAACCGCAGCACACCCCCCCCCCCTGCTTTTCCCGCTTCAAATAAAAGCATCCGGGGAGAGGAGCTGGAGCTGCGGCACAGAGGGAAGATGCATCCCATCCCCCCCCCCCCAGTTAAGCCCAGATTAAAGAATGGGAATATGAAAACGCAGATGAAAAGCTCTTTGCTGTGGAAAAAAATCTTATTAGCCCGTGAAATACAGTTCTTGCTACTGAAAGAACGGCAGAGTGAAAAATGGCTGTTTGCAAACTGCCCCCCCCCCCCCAAAACTAATTTCACAGTTTCTGCCCCCGCCCCGAAAATCCCCAAAGGAAGTTTTTCAGCTGCGGTTTCACCCACCAAAACCTCTCCAGCTCTCGCTGCCTGGCACAGATGGGCGCTGCCAAAACCGGCCCCACACAAGCCCCCCCCCACGCCGTGCCCAGAGGTGGCATCACCAAAACTCGCCATTTGTGCCAATTGGCCCCAAAACGCAGCATCCCAGCCCTGCCGCCTGCACACGGAGAGTACCACACCCCCCCGGCACGGATTTATAGCTCAGGGCCCTCCTCAAATTTGGTTTTAATGATTTTTAATAGCCTTTTCTTCCAAAAACTTGAGCAATTGCGTGTTTGCATCACAGCAGCCTCTGAGTCCCCCCGGGGAAGGGCTGCGGGGACGGGACCCCCGGCTCAAGACCCAGGCAGGGCACGGATGGATCCAGCCCCCCGGAACCCCCAGAGTGGAGGGCTGTTGGTAAGGGACGGCTCGTGGCGCGGCGACAGCCGGCTCTGCCTGCAAACCAGCTGGAGATCCCGGCAAAGGGGGGCCGGGGCCACCCCAGGGGCCACCCCCGCAGCAGCGGCCGGCTCCTGCCAGGCCCGAGAGCCAGCGCTTCCCGCTGATCTGATTTAGCAGCTGCCCGTCACGCGAGGGGACAGGAGGGAGCAGGACACGCCAGCACGGCAGCACGCCCCAGGGCTGCCAGGAGCCACCGGCTCTGCACCGGCGGCTGTGCCGGTCCCCAAGCCGGGGCCGGTGACGGGAGGCTGATTAGGGGGTGCCCGCATGGCGGCAGCCCCTGCTCCCCAGTTACAGCCTCGCTGGCAGGCTGGGGACAGCGTCCCCTTCCTGCACCCCAACGCGTTCCCCGGGAGGGAGCCGGGCTCTCGGCAGAATCCTGGGGAGCACCGAGCCCCACAGCCGGGCACCCCGGGGCTCCCACCCCACCCCACAGCCGGCACCCGCCGTGCCTGCTGCCCACGAGCTGCCGGATGCTGCCGGGTGCCCTGGGATGCCGTGGGATGCTGCTGGATGCCATGGGATGCTGTGGGATGTTATGGGATGCCGCAGGATACTGAGGGATGCTGCTGGATGCCATGGGATGCTGTGGGATGCTGTTTGATGCTGCTGGATGCCGTGCGGCATTGCGGGATGCTGGGGGATGTCATGGGAGGCTGCAGGATGCTGGAGGATGCTGGGGGATGCTGGGGGGTGCTGTGGGATGCTGTGGGATGCTGGGGGATGCTGGAGGATGCTGGGGGATGCTGTGGAATGCTGGAGGATGCTGGGGGATGCTGGGGGATGCTGGAGGATGCTGGGGGATGCTGGGGGATGCTGGGGGATGCTGGAGGATGCTGGAGGATGCTGGGGGATGCTGGGGGATGCTGGGGGATGCTGGAGGATGCTGGGGGATGCTGTGAGATGCTGGGGGGTGCTGGGGGATGCTGGGGGATGCTGGGGGGTGCTGGGGGATGCTGGGGGATGCTGGGGCATGCCACAGGCTTCCCAAAGACCAAAGGCTGGTGTGAACCCAGAGTCCCCACGTGCGGCCACTCCCTCTGGTCGCAGCAGACCTGCCCCATCGTCCCCAGGTCCCTCTGTCACCGCTCTGCAGGTGCCTCCCCATTAATGGTGCCCGGGGTGCATGGGCACCCTCCCAACGGCACCTGTGGTGGGGTGAGCCGTCCCAGTGAGCCCAGACTGGCCCAGGAGTTGCCCACGGGGCTCCCAAAGTCCCGGGAGGTGCCTCTCCGCCAGCCGCAGCCCCTTCTCCCTGTTTTCCGTGTCGGCACGGCTTTGTTGTGACAGCCGAGCACAAACCTCTGACCTTACCTGTGCCCAGCAGGAAAACACGAGCCGGGAGCGGCAGCGCCGGTGAGCGCTGACACGGCACACGGCACACCAGGCGCCGGCAGAGCGGGACCGGGAGGGCTGCGGCACGCGGGCGCTGGGCAGAGCAGCGGCACCGGCATTGCCCAGCCAGGGATCAAGCTGAAAACATCGGGGGGCTGGAAGGGGGAAGCGCGATGGACCCAGTGAGGGCAGCCAGCTCGGAGCCCGTCTGCGGGACACACCGAGTCAGGCACCGCAGCCAGGGGTCGGGCAGGGATACGGGCAGCGATACGGGCAGGGATACGGGCAGGAGACGCTGGGTTTGCGCTCCAGCCCCTCAAGTTCATGGTGCTTTGAGCTGGAAGCGGGGGCTGCCTGCCTGCGGGCAGGGGAGGCAGGGGCCCAGAGCAGCATCACTCTGCTGCCCCCCACAAGCCCCCCCCGGCGCCCCGAGGACAGCGGATGCTGGGGGTGGGTAACGTCCTCCTCTGCCCGCTGCCGAGCGGGGACGTTATCCTCCTGCCGTGCCTGGGGAGGGAGAGGTGCCACCCCAGGGCTGCAGCTGAGGGCTGGCCTGGCTCCCCCCCTGCCAGCGCAAGCAGGGGGCTGCCGGACCGCCGGCTGCCTGCGCCAAGAGCCACAGCATCCAGGCGGGAACCAGGGACCTGAAGGCTCCAGAAGCCCGGCGGGGGGTTGGGTGAGCCCCCTGCCCGGGCTGCCCGTCCCAGCGAGCTGCCGGCGTGCTCAGCCTGCCAAGCAGGCTCAGCCCAGCCCAGATGCCAGGCGGACAAGCCGGGCTTTCTTCCCCGCTCCGTCCCCGGTGCGGCACGGGCCAGACGGCACAGACCCTGCTCTGTTATGGCCACACCTTCGCCGGGGCCGCGGGCAGCCGGGAGCAAGGGGGCTGCCCCACGCCGTTGCACGCTGCAGAGATGCTCCGGCGCTCGCTCCCGGCGCTCGCTCGGCTCGCTCCGCTGACGCCTGATTACGGCAATGAAGTCAACGCGAGCAGTGGCCCTGCAAATTCACATCAGGTTTCCTCCCGAAACAGGGATGCGACTCGGGAGCTATTTGAAAGCAATTTGCAGCCGGAGACACTAAGAGCAGGCGGCAGCGCTCGGCGAAATGCTCCTGAGATGGGAAATTCTGCCTCTCCACCGCGGCACGAGTGCTGCCGGGAGCCTCCCGGGGCTGGCAGCGCCACAGCCGCCGGGCATGGGGAGAGGCCGGTGGGTTTTGCACCGCACGTTCCCCTCCTTGTGCATCGCCAATGAGCCAAGACCTCATCTTCCTGCAAACTGCCCCAAAACCACAACAGCCGGGCTGTCCTCCCCAAAAACTTGCCAAGACCCCCTCAGCGGGAGAATTAGCTCCCCAGGGACATGGTTAAAGCACCACGGAATAAACTGGGTAGATTTAAAGCCGGTGCAGGCAGCGTGGGAGCACAGGGCTGCTCCGCTGGGCTCTTCTGCACCGGGCATCTCCATCCGGAAAAGCCCTTTACGCTCCTGCCGCTGCGGTTTCATCCCGGGAGCAGCATCCCAGCGCAGCCCGGCAGCGAGCGCGGAGCAGCCCCAGCCCCGGCATGGGCAGGGCTGGATCTCCCTTGGGAAATTAAACCCACAAGCATCACCGAAGGTCGCTCCACGAGTGCCTTAATTAGACCGGAGCGGGGTGACAGGGAGCTTTCCGGCTTCCCAAGTGGCACGGAGCTGCGTTCCCCGTGCAGCGCGACGCTCGCAGCTTTCCCAGACCTTGGGTTAAGGGGGAGAAAAGCGCAGCGCTGCAGCACTTTGGTTGCTTTCCAAAATAGCTGCTACAGGGGAAAAAAAAAAAAAAAAAAAAAGCGAGCAAACGGCCTATGACAAATCATCCCTGCGCAGCTCCCAGAGCCGCTGCCATCCTGACGCACGCCTCGTCGGCACAACCTCTCCGTAGGGCCATGGAGGAGCCCGGCACCCCCGTGTCCTGCGGGCGGAAAGCCACCCAACCTGCCCCAGGCACAGAAACCACGGAAAAGGCTGGAGGGGGGGAGCTGCTCTGGCAGAGCCCACACCGGGGAGACGATGTCCCTTGGGAAAGGACAGACATCCCGGGGACATATGGGCGGAGAGAGACGGTTCCTCCAAAGCAAACCACTGGCCACGCTGGGGGGTCCTCCAGCCCGGCACCTCCAAACTGCCAGGGTCAGGGGCAGCAATGGCAGGGGGTGCAGGTCTGCAGGGCTCCGGGCAGAGCGGGACAGCACGTTCCCGCTGTCCGGCTGCCGGCACCGCGCAGCCCCACGGTGAGGATGAGCCACCCTCCGTCCCCAGTGTCCCCACGGAGCGCGGTGCTGGTTCCCCAGGGCCACACTTACATTCCTCCGATGGAGACGGTGGCACACGTGCGCTCGGAGAAGGCGGGCACGGTCTCGGTGGCACTGCTGGCCGGTCGGATGTAGTCCACCGTCACGTTCACCTGGGAACAACAGATGGGCACGGGGTCAGAGCGTCCAGCCAGGGGGTCCCCGCACATCCCATCCTCCCCTCTGCCCAAAAACCCCACCGTCGGCCGGCCGCCCCGAGCCCAGGTGAAGGAGCGTTCTGCCAGCCGGCTGCTGGCACCGACGGTGCTGCCAGCGAAGCAACATCTGAAACGCTGGCCTGTGAGCCAGGGCTGGGCAGGTTCAACCAGGAGCCTCCCAGGGAGGAAAAGCTGCTGCCCCGGGCTCCTGGCACGGGCACTCGCGCTGCCGGGGGTACCCCGGCTCCTGCCAGGCACGGTTGCGAGCTCCCTGCGTGCCGGAGAGCCGCGGCAGGGATCCCGAGCGTGCGGCCAGCCCCGATGCCTCCTGGTTTACGGGTAATCGCATTTTGGCCTCCGGTAGGAGAGCTCCCCTGTACCTGCAGGTAGCTGAAAGCACAGCTCCCTGCTACGCCGTAGCTGTCAGCTGGCATCAGCGTCGCCGGCACCACGCCGCACGGGACACGGAGGCCGGTTTGCAAAACGCTTTGACGAGGCAGGGAGCAGCCCCGGGCGCCCCAGGAACCCGGCCGTGCACCCAGCGCGGAGCCGCGCCGTCCCCGTGTGTGCTGCTGTCCCCAAGCTCCTGCCACCCGCCTGCCCTGGCCGTGCCGGGGACAGGCACCGCCATCGCTCCGGTCCCCCCGCAGACAGCGGCAGCCGTGGCAACCCGGCACATCAGCTATGGGGGGTCGACCTTGTGGGGGGCAGCTTCTGCGGGAAAACTGCATCTCCCACTGCACCAGGGCTCGAGACAAGCCCGGAGGGTGCAGAGATGCACCTGGCTCAGGTCCCTGGTACTGCAGTCCCTGGCCATCCCCCCCCAGCAGCCCCTGGCCATCCCCCCCCAGCAGTCCCTGGCCATCCCCCCCCAGCAGTCCCTGGCCATCCCCCCCCCCAGCAGTCCCTGGCCATCCCCCCCCAGCAGTCCCTGGCCATCCCCCCCCCAGCAGCTCCCAGCCATCCCCCCCCCAGCAGTCCCTGGCCATCCCCCCCCAGCAGCCCCTGGCCATCCCCCCCCAGCAGTCCCTGGCCATCCCCCCCCAGCAGCCCCTGGCCATCCCCCCCCAGCAGCCCCTGGCCATCACAATCAGCGTTTCCACCCTGCACCAGGCCTTCGCGGTCCAGCTGCACCCCCGGGCGGGAGCAGGGAGCCGCACTGCCGTACCCGCCCCCCATCCCCAGCTCTCCCGTCCCCACGAGCAGGACTCGGTGACCAGACCAACGATGGTCACGGGAGGCGGGTGCCAAGCCAGTGCAGCACCAAGGGCTTTGTCCCAGCAGGCTGGAAGAGCCGGCGGGGTCCCCGCCGGAGAGCGGCAGATCCCGGCGGGGTTGGAAAGGCAGCGCCGGGTCCTCGGCATCGCTCCCTTCCCGGCCGCACTGTCCACCCTCCTCCCTGCTCCCGGGATTCGGGCACCCCGGCGTCGGTGCACGTCCTGCAACGCCACCCGAAGCACCGGCCCCTCTCGCAGCTTCGCCCCCAGGTCGGGATACGTGCGGCTGCGGCGCAGGGAGCACCGGGGCTGGAAGCATCGGAAGCACCGGCAGCACCGGCACTCGCCTGCACAGCAACACGGAGCTGCAACTCCCGGCCCCGGCCATGCAATCAAGAGCAGGGAAAAAGAAACCAGAGTTAAAGCCCGAGAGCTTGAACGCTCAACGCGATCCCACATCTGTACGTGCCATTTCTGCGCAAATCCAACCCAATCCCAGCGCCCGGTTTCCCCAGAAAAACACCCTCCTCTCCGCTTCACCAGCGCTTTGGCCAGAGGAGGCTGAGGCTGCCCTGGGCTGGGGTACATGGGGGGACACGGGGGGACACGGGGGGACACGGGGAAGTCCTGGTGCTGCCTCCCGCCACCCCGGCCCAGCCGTGGGGCTGTATTTAGGCACTACGGACTTTTTCCGCGTGTGCCGCCGCAGGGCACCGTGCCCGCCCCACGCCGCTGGCTCTCAGCGCCGGCAGCTTGAGCCGAAGGGAGACAGACAGGCGTCCAGCTCGGCCGTGCGAGGCAGCAGCCGCGAACCCTTCAAACTGTCGACTCTTCCCGAGCCTCGCTTTCTAAATGAGGATAAAAAATGCAAAAAAGGTAGGATTGCCTGACAAACCCCCGCCGTCAGCTCGCTGCCTCGTACAGCCGAGCTAATCAAGGTTTGCAGCAGCCAAAGAGGGGGCTCTGGCAGGAAAGAGCCAATTAGGGGGAGCGGTTACAGCAATTCCTCCCAGCCAAACTATTGTCATAACAACTGTAGGGGAAAAAAAGACAGCGATTACTCCGAGAGGCAGGTTAGGAAATTCAAGCTACTACAGGGCTTTTTAAATGTCATCTGGCTCAGCAGCGAGGCACGGCTCGCTTGGGAAACACCTCGCCCCGGATTAGGCAGAGGGTCTGGCACGAGGCCGGCGGACGCCGGTGTCGGCTGGGGAGGTCACCTGCACCGGGGGGGGGGGCACGGGGCACGCGTGACCCCCCAGCTCGGGCTGGGATCCTGCACTGTCACGGGCTGGGGAGGAGCGAGGGGTCGGGCTGGGTGTCACACCTCAGCCTGCAGCAGGGAAGCGATGCGCCGTGTTGCATCGTGTTGCAAAGCAAGGCGCTGCGCTGCATCGCGTTGCGTTGCGAAGCGGTGCATTGCGTTGCAGCGCATTGTGTTGTGTTGTGAAGCAGTGCGTTGCGTTGGGTTGTGTTGTGAAGCAGTGGATTGCATTGCGTTGCGGTGCGTTGTGTTGTGTTGCGTTGTGAAGTGGTGCATTGTGTTGCATTGCATTGTGTTGCATTGCATTGTGTTGTGTTGCGTTGTGAAGCGGTGCATTGCGTTGCGTTGCGAAGTGGTGCATTGCATTGCGGTGTGTTGCGTTGCGTTGCGAAGCAGTGCATTGCGTTGCGTTGCGTTGCATTGCGTTGCGGTGTGTTGCGTTGCGTTGCATTGCGTTGCGGTGTGTTGCGTTGCGTTGCGAAGCAGTGCATTGCATTGCGGTGTGTTGCGTTGCGTTGCGAAGCAGTGCATTGCGTTGCGTTGCATTGCGTTGCGAAGCAGTGCATTGCGTTGCGTTGCGTTGCATTGCGTTGCGGTGTGTTGCGTTGCGGTGTGTTGCGTTGCGGTGTGTTGCGTTGCGGTGTGTTGCGTTGCAAAGTGCTGCATCCCCTGGACAGATGCAGGCGAGGCTCATTGCAGCGACAGAGCTGGCATGTCCCCCGCTACGTGATGCCAGCGCTGCTGCATCTGACAAGTCGCTAAAGCAAAACTCCCTCCTCCAGGGCGGGCACAAGCAGCCTCGGAGCACCCTGTGGATTCAGCACGAAAGGGCTCAAAACTGCCGTGTCCCCGCCGCCACCACCTCGGGGCCGAGCAGGACCGCGGGGGGCCGGGCTGTGACAGCCCCCTGCCCCCCTCCCCAGCAGCTCAGCCCCAGCAGTGACAGCAAACGCGACGTCCCCCTCGGGGCTGGTGCAGGAGCCGGCCCCACGGATCCACCCAGCGAGACCCACGGCGTGGCACGGTATGGCACGGTACGGCACGGCGCAGCACGGCATGGCGCGGCGCGGTGCCAGCCACGTGCCCTGGTACCCAGGGGCTGCAGGGCAGAGCGGCTCTTGCAGAGCTGGCACCTCGTTCTTGGCACCGCCGAGGACCCGCCAGCGGAGACGCCAGCGCCCGGTCATGCCGAGACGGGCTCAGCTTCCGACACTCCTGTCTCCGCAGGGTGTCTCCTGCTGAGCTCCGGCCACTGTATCTACCCACCTCCCAGGGTGTTCCCAAGATGAAAGGTGCCGTGAAAGCACCCGTGGCACTGTGACCGAACTCCTGGGCACGGGGACGCCGGTACGGTATCAAAGGACCCAAACGGGGCTCCAGCAGCAGCGCGACAGCAGCAAGAGCCAGCTGCAACCCGGGGACTGAACCCTCCCGCCGTTAGCACCTCGGTCCCGCTCCTGCCCCCGCAGCCCCTGGGCTGAGCTGCCCCCCAAATGTCCCCTCCACGGCCAGCTCAGAGCAGCTAGAGGCAGCAAACAGGCAGGAAAGCACACCCGGAGCACGCGTTTTGCTTCCTGATTCCCAGCTCCTCGTGTCCCAGCAGGAAAAGGGCCATTCTGCCGCACCAACCTCTGTACCGTGCCCAGCGCCCGCTGGCAGCAGCTTCCTGCGCTGGCCCTGGGCAGAGACGTGCAAGGAGCACGGCGGGATCCCGCAGGCAGGTTTCTGCCCCCAGCTCAGCTCCCCGCTGTATTTTGCAGCACGTTGATGGAGCTAACGGCACCGCTGACCTGGGAAGGCGGCTTGGTGCACGCAGAGGTGCGCCCGTAATCCCGTGCTTGCACTCGCAGGGTTAACGCTCACCTCGAGCATGTTGTTTTCACCAGTGGAAAGCAACTCCTGAAACCTCTGCACCCCCGGCTTGGGCACCTCCTGCACCCCCTGCACCCCCAGCCCTGGCACCCCCTGCACCCCCAGCCCTGGCTCAGGCACCCCCTGCACCCCCAGCCCTGGCACCCCCTGCACCCCCGGCCCCGGCTCAGGCACCCCCCTGCACCCCCAGCCCAGGCACCTCCTGCACCCCCAGCCCTGGCACCCCCTGCACCCCCAGCCCCGGCTCAGTACCTCCTGCACCCCTAACCCTGGCACCTCCTGCACCCCCAGCCCTGGCACCCCCTGCACCCCCAGCCCTGGCACCCCCTGCACCCCCAGCCCCGGCTCAGGCACCCCCTGCACCCCCAGCCCCGGCTCAGGCACCCCCTGCAGCCGTACACCCAAGCTCGGGGAGCTGCTCGTCCCAGCCCAGCCCCACCTGGTCGCTTTTGGCCGTGGCAGACCCCGACCACCGGCCCAGACGAGCCAGGGGACACTGCGAGCAGCAGCACCCCCCAGCTCTGGGGCTGCGCTCCGGGCTCCTGCAGCCACCCCACAGAGCCGTGCTGCGCCCAGCTTCACCCATCCGCCACCCGAAGCTGGAGGGAAAGGGCCCTGGGGTGCCCCACCGCAGAGCCGGGCTCGTCCGACACCGAGCACCCACGTAAGCACCCGTCAGTGCCACCCCGCAGACCCGCAGCTCGGTCAGCGTTTCACGGGGGTCTAAGAAGCAAAGCGCTTCCCGGGCGCAGAGCACGACGTGCCGAGCTCCCCGCGGCTGCCAGCACTGCCGAAGGGCCGGGAGGGCAGGGGGTGGCCGGCACCGCGGTGGGATGCAGGGTGCCCGGCCGATCGTGCAGGATCCCTGCCTGGGTGCCCCCATCCCTCCTGCACCCATGGGACCCGCAGCGGGCTCTCGCTCCCTCCCAAAGCCAGCCAGCATCGATGGCGGCCGTCTATCGGCGGGTTTCCAAGGTCAGCTGCAGTCAGTGTGAATTAAATCACTCTGCCAGCTCTCCTCCCTGGAGGAGATCCAGCCCGGAGAAGAATGGCACTACAGAGATTCACATGCCTTTGTGCAGCCAACGCGTTCAATGTCACCCGCCCCGGCTCCCCCGCCGCCAGCCGGCACTGCGCCGGACCTGCCAGCCCCTGCCCGTGCTCGCCCATCACCGAGGTGCCCGGCGCCCCGGCGCGGGGTGAGGGCAAAGGATGGCGGAGCCAGGGCTGGCGAGCCACGTCCCCGTCCCCTGTCCCCACGTGGTGCACGCCCCACCACCGGCTCTCGCGCGAAGGTGTGCAGGGAGGACACGGCCCCTGGGAAACGCGCGGCCATCGCTGCCAAAAACCTGCGCCCACACCCATGGCAGCAGCAGGAGGAGGAGGAGGAGGAGGAGGAGGAGGAACAGTGCCCGAGGCGCCAAGCAGCGCATCCCCCGTGGTACGCAGTCCCCAGCACATGGTCACTGGCACGCTGTCCCCAGCATCGTGGTCCCAACGATGTGGTCCCCAGCACGTGGTCCCCAGCATCACAGTCCCAAGGATGTGGTCCCCAGCACATGGTCCTCAGCATCACGGTCCCCAGCACACGGTCCCCAGCATGTGGTCCCCAGCATCACAGTCCCGAGGATGTGGTCCCCAGCACATGGTCCCCAGCTCGCTGGCCAGGCTGGCAGTCGCGGGCAGGTCTTGGGGAGCAGCCCCCCAGCCTCAGGGGTAGGAGGGGGGCAGCCGGCTCCCCTCCACAGCCCCGACACGCGGCACGAGCTCGCAGGGGAGGTAAAAATAGTCCCTGCGAGTTTGTGACGAAGAAGAGCTGGGAGATCCGCAGGCGTTTCAGACAGTAATTATAGCAGAGCAAGTCTGGTCTGCCACCCACCCCTGCCATATGCACCCACTCTGCGCCCACCCGGCGCAGCCTGGCCCCCTCCTCCCTGCTGCGCCCCGTGTCCCCACGGCAGGGACGGTCCCCTCCGAGCCCCCCGGGCCAGGCTGGAGCGAGGGGGGTAGGGAGGGACGTCACCGGCACGGAGCCCACCCCTGCCCTCTCCAAGCTGCGGGCACCAAAACGTGGGTGCTGCCCAGGCAGCCCCCCACCTCTGCCCGTCCCTCCCCGGCAGGATGAGCCCCCCGCCCCTGCAGGGCCAGAGAGCAGCTCCAGGCAGGAGGGGCCCTGCGGACCCCGGGTGGGGGGCACACACCCCTGCTGCAGCTCCAGCCTGGGGAGGGCACCCATGGGTGCAGGCAGACACCCCACTGGAGGATGCTCCGCCGTGGTCGGTGCCATCGCACCGTAACACGCTGCCGCTCCCAGCACCAGCAAGGGCTGTTTGAGGGAGCTGGGGCAGCCCCACGGCCCCCCGTTTTGGCTATTTTATTTCTCCCCTCCCCGGGGACAAGAGCGGGGGCAGCGGGGATGTGGCGGATGCCACCCACAAACTAACGCCACGTACCCCATTTCCACCTCGGAAAGCCCAGGGCCGGCACCGGCGGACTCTACACGCGCCATGCTCCGGCACGTGGCGTCCCCGAGCACAGCGGCGATGGCATCAGCTGACGCAAGAGATGGGGGGGGGACACACGACGGGGCTGGACAGCAGGTCCCACATCCCTGGCCGCTCTGCAGCCCTCCTCCAGCTCTTCCACCCTGCCAGGCAGGAGCCGCGGCCGATCGCTCGCTCGAGCCCAAGCCCTTCCATGCCGACACCGCTCGGTGAGTCCTGAAGGATACCGGAGCCGGCGGGGGCAGCCGGCTGGCCCAAGGCTTGCCCCATCCCTAACAGAGCCCAACGCTTCCTCCGAGACTCGGCAGGACACTAAAGGGATGCTCCAAGCGCCCCGCGGAGCCCAACCGTTGCCGAAAGCGGAGCCTGTTGCAGCCCCGGGGCTCTGTGCTCCCTCTTCTCTGCCAGCTCCGGCGGCAGCGGGGGTACCGAGCCCCCCCGGGTCGCAGCCTTGAGCGGCCGAGCCGAGCCCTGCTGAGCCGAGCCTAGCCGAGCCGAGCCTAACTGAGCCGAGCCCAGCAGCCCCGGGGCAGGACTGACCTTGCTGGGGAAGGCTCTGCCGGAGCTGCGAAAAACTCAGGGCTGCAGCCTGGCCATGGAAGTGCCCGGCAGAGCCATGTGAGGAAGTGTCGGAAGGAGGAAAATAGAGGCAGGGAGAGGAAACGGCCCCAAATTTCTGGTCATCACGCCAGGAACAATCACATTTGCTCTCCTCACCCTCCCCTGCTACCAGGGAGCCATTTCAGGCCGCTGCAGCGCCTGGAGCTGAGCGCGCCGGCAGACTGCTCCCCTCCGGCTCGTTTGCATCTGCACACGCTGTTTATTCCAAGCGGAACGCAGTCGGCAGAAGATCCCTCCCAAGTTCGGCACTGGGGAGCCGCCAGCTCTCCAGAAGGCTTTGAACAGCAAAATCCTCCCCAACTTCACACGCCGGCACGCAGCGGCGATGACGCAGCCTGTTCCCGCAGAACTTGGGAGCCGGCGCCATGCAAAGCCTCGCCGGCACCGGCACGCTCCTCGGCACAGGATCCTGGCTCCGGCACAGGGCCGGCAAGCCCGGGTGCACACGGCCGCAGCTTCCCGGGGGCTGGGTGCGGTTGTTGGCGGCGCGGGTGGTGGTGCCTGCATCCCCCCGCCGGCGCTGGCAGCGGCCGGGGAGCAGCGGCCGTCCCACGCCGCACGCTGTCCCCATCCCTCCCGGCCACGCTGCTCTGCAGAAAGCGGGACCTTCCAAAAAACCCCCGGCTGCGCCCCAACCATCGCCGCGTTAGGCAAGCGGCCACGGCCGTGCCGTGCCGTGCCACGCCGTGCCGCCAGCTCTGCATGAGTTTGCAGGCTGCCAGTAACACGCAGTGAAAATTGTCCATCAGTGCAAAACTCTGCAAAAGTCTCGTCTCCTCTGGGGAGAGGGACGATGCTCCAGGGGAAAATGTTTTCCCCAGGCAAACCCCGTGCCCTGTTTTGCCCGGGTCTGATCTCCGGCGGTGCTGGGACCGGGAATGCCGCTTTGGGTAACCCAAACGGAGCAGCCTGGGAAGCAGCCCAGCGCCTCCGAGCTGCGCTGCCTGACCAGATCCAGGTGGATGTCCCGGAAAACTGCCGGGAAAGCCTCAGGTATGCCGGGGGCTCAGGTTCGGGCTCGCAGGCTCTCCGGAGGAGAGGTTTTATCAGTTCACTGTCAGCCTTCCCTTTGATGAGCCTCCGTCCCTGAGCTGCATCGCTAACAAATCCCCGGGCATTAAAAATAAGCCGAAGCTTTGCAGATAAATCGGCGCAGGCTCTGGGATGGAGGGCGAGGGCAGGCCACCCGCACGCCCTCTGCCCGGGAGCGGGGAAGATGAGGACGGCCACGGGTCAGACACGCTCCCGTCCCTCGGCATCAGCCACACGCAGCCCGCCAGTCTCCCATTATCGACCTCCCCATCGATCCAGGGACGACCGTGCACGGTGCGACCGCGCCCCCCGCCAACCCGGGGACTGGCTACGGCACGCACCGGCGAAGCTGCGCACCGCCAGTCCTCGTGCCGTGGGAGCACCAGGTCCCTCAGCGCCAGCCTGGACCCGAGAGCCCCTTTGCCGCGGCGGCAGCAGGATGCTCGGCCCCGCGGTGCGGGCTCTGGGGCGGGGGGCTGGGGCAGCGCTGCCGGGTGCGCAGGTCTCACCGGGGCTGGCTGAACGGGCCAGAGGCATTAAATAACGTATCGGGGCACGTCGCGGCTTTGGGGGTTCCCCCTGGCCCCGCACGAGCCTCCGCTTGCAGTGACACGCTCGATGGGGCGCAGGGGGGGAGAAACGGGTACCCCCACCTCCAGCCCCATGGCGGGGGGGCTGCTGCCGGCCTCTGCCCGCCGAAGCTGCCCTCCCGCTGCCGGGCAGGTAACGGGGTTCACCCCAGTGTCACCTCTCGGCGTCCCCACTCGGGACCTTCCCGGGTCCCCACCAAACTCGCAGCGCCCCGGCACCGAGGCTGGAGGCACCAAACACCGGCACCCTGCGGAGGGGACGGGTGCACCGCAGAACCCCGCATCCGTATGGCGGCAGCCCGTCGGGCACCCCTGGGTGCTCGGGCACCCCGGGGAGAGCCGCCCCTCCACCCGCCGCCCCCCCGCCGGCTGCAGAGCCGCCTTTACGCCAGGGACCGAATCGCTTCCGCGCACAGGGGATATTTTTCCCTGAGTTATCTCGTGCCGTCTCCCTCCATCCGAATGATTAATCCCTCCCAGCTAATTAGAGGAAAGGGCCAAGAGCACCCATTTAGACTCGATTCAATTGCTTGCACGATGGCATAATTAAAAAAAGCTGCTTAACGGCGGTGCATGCCCAGCGCTGAAATCGATGGGCAGCGTCTGTGCGGAGGGAGCCGTCCCCGCCCCGACGAGCACCAGAGATTTATTCCACCGCGGGAGACAAATCCATACCGGGGCACGGCAGCCGAATGCCGGCGGGCGCTGCGGCGGGGGCCGGGGCAACCGGTTCGTCCCACACCACCGGGCAAATTCCACCGCGCCGGGTCACTCCCACGGCTGCCGGGAGGGCACAGCTCCCTCGCAGAAGCCGCGGCGGCTCTTGCAACGCCGGGCGCGTGCCGCAGCGGCGCAGGGAGCCGGCACCGGCATGGCAAACGCCAGCAGAAGAGTCCAGAAAAACAAATCAGGTCTGTTAAAGGGAGAAGCAACGCGCTGTAAAAACCCCAGCTTTAGAAACTTCACGCTGCTTTGATGAAAATATATTATTCTCCATCAATCTCCGGGGCTCTGGGAATTCAGCTGGGGTTCCCCGCAGCCTGGCTCCTCGCCCAACGCCATAACCACCAGCGAAGGGGCCGCCGCGGCCACGGGGACGTTTCTCCCTCTTCTCCCCTCCGTGCTTTCTCCAGAGGGAATTATTTCTGGAAGCAATGGTTTATTTTTACCACGGGGGCCCGGGGAAAGCTATCGCGTTGCCCCTGCGTTTCGGCAGGACAGGCAGCCGGCGGGCAGGCTGTGCCGCGGCACGGGGGAGGCGGCGCATCGGGGGGGACACGGCGTTGCTGCCGCAGGGCGGGAGGGCAGGGAGCGGGGGCGAGCGGCCGGGGAAGGAGGCAGAAAAGGCGCTGGAAAACGGGCGGCGAGAGCAAAGGCCTCTGCCCGCTGCGCCGGGCTGGCAGCGCCCGGCACCCCGGTGCAGGCAGCCATGGGAACACAGCCGCCCCTGCCCCTGCAGCCCTTCCTCGGCCACAGCCGCGCTCACCGTCCGGCACCGCAGCCGCCACCGCCGCCGCATCCCCGAGCCGCTGCTCCCCTCAGATGCCCGCAGGCACCCACAGAAGCAGCCGCGGCAATGCCGGTGCCGCTGCTCCCCGAGCGGCCGTGCCAACCAGAGCCGGGGCCGGGCGCGTACCGCACAGCGGTGACGGCTTCCCTGGCACGAGCGGGACGGCCCACGGGAGCTGCCGTGCAGCCAGGAGCACGATGTACTGGGAGAGCAATACACGGCGGCAAGATTCATTCCTTTCCAATTATTTGCATCTGCCGGGAGCCGGGGGGGGCGAAGAGCCCCAAACCGGAGGGGAGAGGGATCACGGGGTCTCGTGGGATCCCATCGTGCCGAGATGGCGCTTTTGAGGCGTCCAACCCCAAACTCGGCCCCTGCTGCCTTCACAGCGCTCCTGCCTGCGCCGGATGGCATGCCGCCCACACCGGCCGGCACGCCACCTGCGGCACAGCCAGAGCACGCGCACCGGGAGGCGTCAGGACGAGGACAGGAGGGCAGCTGAGGACAGACGGCTCGCTGCAGCCAGAGGACTTTTGTCCTTGCCGGTGAAACATGTCCCCTCCCCGCCCCGTGCCGGAACCGTGCCAGAACCGGGGCCGGGCAGGGGCTGTCCTCCTGTGGCACCGGCCACCCAGGAGAGCCCCGGCCACTCGTCCCAGGGCAGTCGGGGTTGCCGATACCTCAGGAGCCCGTGCACCAGCACCTCCCAGCTCACACTTAGCCTCTTGCACACACGCGTGCAAAGCCCGGCGGGTCCCTTCCCGAGCGCACACAGCCCAGGGGCGAGGGACGGCTTGTTCTGAGCCCGCTCCGCGTCCAAACCTGCTCCGGGATGGCAAAGGGACCGCGCTGCCGGCGGAGGGCAGGGGACGGCTACGGGGGTGTGAGCGGTCACCTTGGCGGGGGGTGGCCGGGCTGCTGGGGGCAGGTCCCGCTCCCTGGAGTGGGTGCCACTTGCCTTGGGGTGGGGTGGGGGGGTCCATCCGGCTCCACAGTTCCGAAAGTGCAGCTCCCTCTAGTGTCACACCAGCCCTCCGGAGCTGCCACCGTGCACCCACCAGGCAAGGTCACCGCTGCGCAAGGACGGCACCCGCCAGGAGGGTCCCCAGGGTGCGGGGACGGCACCCATGAGACAAGCCCTAAGCCGCTTCCCGGCAGGCGGCGCGGCACGGCCAAACCCACAGACACGCGGCGCTCGCGGCCGAGGAGGCGGCCGATGAAGCGCTGGCAGCGAGGCCAAAAACTCATCCTGGCCTAATTATTCTTAATATTCAATTCATCAATCTTCAAGGGGATGATCGCGCTCTGCCGGAGCGGCTGCCAGCGGCGATCCCTCCCGGGGCTTGTCGCGCCGTGCCAGCTCTTCCCGAGCAAACAAAAGGCAGCGGGGAGGCAGGAGGCGGCTCCGAGCCGGGCAGGGGAGCCCCAGTCCCGGGGGACAGGCTGGGGCGGGCGCTGGGGGCGCGCAGGGCAGACCCCAAACCTCGGGTCCCCTCCCCGAGGATCCCGGAGATCCAGATCTCCGGAGGATCCAGGAGATGAGTCGACTCTGGGGCTCTGCGGGAAGGGACACCCTCCGGAGCGTGGGAGGGCTCCCGGGGGCAGGCAGGGCGCGGGCAGGGCAGGCAGGGCTCCCCAGAACAGGCAGGGCTCCCCGGGGCACCCCTGCAAACGTGCACGGAGCTGGAGCCGCGCCGACGCCGCGGGCAGCACCGTGCATCGGTGCCAGCCCACCCCGTTTGATCTCCCCGCAAGCAGACAGCTCTCAGAAGTCGCCAGCTCCCTGCCGGGGTGGGCTTTAAAAGTACATTGAAAAAGGGGACGGGAAAAGAGGGATTTTGCCGCAAAGATTGATGCTGACAGCAAGCCGCGAGAAGGCAAGGGCGAGCCACCCCGTGCAAGGCTGTCATTTCAAATCAGAACGCGCCGCCAACCTCGAGGGACTGTTTTGATCATTAACGGAAAGGATTTTTTCATCGCTTTCCTCAATCAAATTAATCTGAAGTGAAAAACGTGGAGCTGACAAAGGAAATATTTATAAAGCAAACGAGGCAACATCAAAGGCAAGCGGGCGCCCGGCTCCCAAGGCTACCGAAACGGCGAAGGCAGGAGCCCGGCGCGCGTCGCGCAGCCCCAGCAGCGCGCCGCAAGGTTATGGGGAGCGTTAAACGCGGAGGCTGGCGGCGCTCGCAGCCGAACGGCTTTTTGCTTCTGTTTCTGGGGGTCACTGGCTCCCGAGCAGCCACTTCGGGCACGGGGACGGCGGCAGCTGGCTGCCATCGCGCGTCCCTCCTCCTGCTGCCGACAGCCATCCGGTGGCAGCAGGGCAGCGAGGGTGCCGCTGCCTGCTCCTGCCTGTCCCTGCGCGGGCAGGGGAAGCGCGCTGCCCCGTGCTGCAGCACCACGCCGGGGGGCCTGGGAGGAAGGCAGGACCCTCATCCTCCTCCCCAGCACGGCAGCCCGCACCGCCCGGATGTGGTCGTGGGGACACGGGGGACACAGAGAGCAGCCACCGGCCCCGGGGACGGGGGTACCCCACATGGGGATGGTCCCCCCGGCACCTGGGGGCTGGGCGCGGGGGACGTGGGGCCGGCGCTGGCAGCACCACGAGCCCCCGGGCCCTGGCAGGGCTGGCCCCGTCCCCAGCCGCCATGGGGACCCGGGGACCGGAGCCGGGGGCTTCAGCCAGGCGTGCCCTCGGCTCCCGCCTGCGAGCGTGCGAGGGTGAACGCAAACAGGTTTTGGGGGAAAAAGGGTGGTTTCCAGCAACAGCTGAGCATGGCAGGGTGGGAGACGGCAAACCCCGCTCCACCGCACCGCAGCCAGCGGCTGGAGGAAAACCGGTACGCCCTGGGGTGACCAGCAGCGCTCAGACCGGGACCCTGCCGAGGTGCAGCCCGGCACGCGGCCAGGACCCTCCCAGAAACGACTGGGTCTCCGTTCCAGAGCGCCGAGCTCTCCCAGCAACATCCTCACACCCACTTCTGACTACGACAAGTGACAGACTTCCCATTAGAAAACTCTTGCAAGCTGCTATTTTTTTCCTTTTTTTTTTTTTTTTTTAAAATATATAAACAGGGCTCTGAAATGGAAAGATGCAATTAGGCATGGAAATAGTCCTCAATGAGCAGCAGCGAGCAGCCTCGCTATGAAGGAAATTGATTTTATTTGACCATTTTATGAGTGTTTGAAAATTGCATCCTGAGCATGTGCTTCGGTAGTTAAGTGCACATTATATTCTTCATTCCCCTGAATTGCTCTAAACCGGCCTAGAAAAATACGCCGGGGAAACAAAGGGCAATAGAAAGGGAGGCAGGTACTCGGCATTCCTGGGAAACGGGTGCAGCCGAAAGCGAGACCACACAACTCGGGGGGCCCAGCTCGAAGGGTGCTCCAGCTTTGGGTGCTCCAGCTTTGGGTGCACCCCACAACTCCCCGCAGAGAGCCCCCGGTCACCCATAAAGACTCCTGCGGCACCACCGGCACGGGCAGCGTCAGCTCCCGGCCCCTCGTTGGCAGCCACCCGCGCCGGGGACGAGCGAGGACCTCGCCACCCTCCCCGTCCCCTCCGTACCTTCTTCCCGATGAGCTTCTTGCGCAGGAACTCCCGGGCCTCGAACATGTAGGGAATGTCGTAGAGGGGCCTCAGCTTCCTGTTCTTGTCCTGCAGCAGGGGCAGAGAGGGGGCACGGGTCAGGGCAGCCCCCCGAAACCACCGAGCATCCCCACGGGGAGGCAGCCCGCTCCCCGCTCTGGGGCAGGCACCCCGAAGATGGGTGCACCCAGCACCCCCCGCCCGCTCCCATGGGTGCCCTCCCGCTCCTGCACCCCAGGGTGGGCTTCCTGAGCATCGCCGGGTCTGCCAAAACCCCGAAGGGAACCCCTGGCTGAATTTGGGGTGAGGGGAGATGTGACCCCCCCCCACTGAGCACCCCGTGCCCTCTCACCAGCCCCCCGGCCCCGCTCACCCCACGCCAGGGAGCTCAGCGCTGCCGGGGATCTCCGCTCGCAGAGGGAAGCACCAAGAGGTCTCACCTCCCCAAAATGCCATGCACAGCACCCCCTCCCTGCGCACAGCACCCCCTCCCTGCGCACAGCACCCCCTCCCTGCGCCCGCCGCCTGCCCTGCCCACGGGAGGGGAAAACAAAGCTCGGAGAGCTCCGTAACGGAGAGAGCTGTGCAAGGCGGGTACGCGGCCTCTGCTCACACAGGCCCCTGCACAAAAGTTGCTCGTTAGACAAGCTCGTTATCAGGCAGTGATTAACGGCACTTGCGGGATGAGATGCCCAGGAATCAGAGGGCATCAGCCCCCGCCAGCTGTTGGGGGCCTCTCGTGGTGATAAAATCCCTTCAAACGCTGCGCAAAAAGGGGAGTTTTCCAGTGGAAATGGCAGCAGGGATGTGGGAATGACACGGGGCCGGGAAGGGTTCGAGCGGCATGGCACGGCATGGCACGGCACGGCATGGCACGGCACGGCACGGCACAGCACGGCTGCACCCACACGAGCCTTGTGGCAGGTCTCGTGGAGCAGGATCAGCAGCAGTGAGCCCGGTGAGCTGTGTACGGTAACGTATAAGCCACACAAGATAAACCATACAGGGCACAGGGTGCTGCTCACCCTCCCCGGACCACCCTCCGCCCCTGGGAGCCCCCAGCGCCCCGCAGCATCCCGACGGGTTCCGTGGCACGGCACTGCATCGCCTGATGCCACGGGCTCACATCCCAGCCAGAAAAGAAACCGAGCTGCCACCGAGGCCGGCAATCCCCCCCGAGTGGCAGGACCGGCACCCCCAGCCCCTGGCTTTGCCGGGGGCTCCAGGCAGGGGTCCCTCCTGCCCGGTCACTGTCCCCTGGCACGGCCAAAGCAGGTGCCTTGCCAGTGCCCGGGGCAGGCGCGCAGCAGCAGCCCTGGGCACCTTCCCCGGGACGAGACTTTGGGGACTGAGCCATTCCCGGGCCAGAGACCGTGTCTGCGGAGCCACCGCCCCGAGGGGCTCGTCCTCCACAACCACCCCCGGACACAGCACGCGGCGTGACGGCACGAGGGACCTGGCTTCGACAGCGGTGCCGAGGCGCTGCCGCTGCCCGGCATCATTCCCAGATGGAGCGACGCAGCTTTCCCCGGCAGATCCTGCTCCATCCCGCTGGTGCTGGACTTTGGACGCGCTTTGTGGTTGGCCGCACTGGCACCGTTACGGTTACGGCACATCTGGGCCCTGCCAGCATGCGAGGGGAGGAAGGAGGGAGGCGAAGCCCACCCAACCCGACCCCGGGAGCTCCCCAGCCCACGCCGATGGAGCGCGGCCCTTGGCACGCAGGTCCGCTCACCGACGCGGTGCCGTGGGGAACGGCCCTCGGCACGCCCCGCCGAGCTGGGGAGGAATCCAGAGGGAGATAAGGCGAAAGCAGCAGGAAATGAAGGAGAGGAATCAGATGGGAGAGGGAGCGAGCGGACAAAGGCACGCCAGCACTCGGGCTCCGCGTTCTTCCGTAATGAATGAGGCTTTGAGAGAGTTTATTATGTCCTCGACGCCGTTCCCAGGCTGCTCCTTGGAGCCGGTCCCTCCTCCACCCGCAGTGCCACTCGCCCAACGCCGCAGCCCCTGCCGGCACCGGCGATGGCAACGGGCCGGATCCTGGGACAGCGTGCCCACCCGCAGCAGCGAGCCGGCGCTGCAGCCAGCGCCAAACCCGTCCCCGGCGGAGGCTCCGGCTCCGTGCAATGGCTGAAAACCCCTCTGGAGGCAGAGCGAGAGCAGGCCCCGAGCCTGGCAGTGTGCGGGATCAGCAGAGACGGGATTTTTTCTGTAAAGGAGCCTTTACGCTCACCAGGGATAAGCCCGGTATCGCTCGTGGCACAGAAAAGCTTCCTGGTCCCTAACGAGAGGGACTTGACGAGGCTGGCGGGGAGCACAGGACGCGGTGCCAGCTAGCCGGCCATGAAGCCGGTTTTCCGGCAGGGAGGGAGTTTCTCTTCGCCCGGTATCAAACAAAGCCCCGGCTGAGCACGTGGGGACGGCGCGGCAGGCGGGCGGCCAGAGGGAAGCCCCGGCTCGGGAGGACGCCGCTCCCACAGGAAAGGCCCCATCTCAGCCCTGCGTTCGGCCTCGGCGCAGGACGGTCGTTCGCACCGCTCCCCTCCCCGGGAGGCGCGTGGGGACGGGGGTGTCTCCGTTATATAGCTGGCGCCAGAAAAATTCCCGGCCCCGTGCCAGAGCTGGAGTCGAGCCGCGTGATAAATCCTGCGGTGCCGCGAGCAGGGTCTGAGCGGGGCTGCGGGAGAGCCGCCTGCTCCTCCCGGGGCATCCCCCCCGCGGCATCGCCCCCCGCGGACCGGGGGCACTGTCCCATGGGGCGTCCCCCCGGGGCCCCGCGGCAGCACGCACGAACCCGTCCCCGTCCCCTTGCGGCAGGGCCCCGGCCGTGCGGAGCCGGAGGAGCAGGGATGACTAACTCCTCATTTCACAGTCCAGTGCCGCAAAGCGGTGCCATGCAGCCACGGCCGTCGCTTCGCTGAAAAATCACCGCGCGGAGATGGAGAATTAAGCCAAGGGGCTGAGGCGCGGGGCGGGCTCAGCCCTCCGATGCCGTGCGTGCAGCTACTCCCTGCCTCGCCGTCTCCCGTCCCGCTGCCCGCGCCCCGAAGAGGAGACCAGGCTCCGCTCCAGTCCCCGGGGCAGGCAGGGGCTCGGCCGGCCCGGCAGCGGCACGGGGCAGCGTGCCCTCCCCGTGTCCGCAACAACAGCGGCGCGAACACTGAAGCAGCCACCGAAAGAAACGCTTGCGCTCAAACGCTGCCTTTTCCCGCGGCCAAACCTGCGATTGCCGTTCCCCGACCCCGTCCGAGCAGCTCTGCAACACAAGGACGCCCGCTTCGGGGGCACACAGCAGGCTGCTGCCTGCTCTGCCTGCTCTGCCTGCTCTGCCTGCCAGGCTCCTGCAGCGTCCCCCATCCCCGTGTCCTCGGGGCGGCTCCCACCCCCCCCGGGGACGCGCAGGTTTTGCTCCGCTCGCCTGCGAAGCGCAGCCACGGCGGGACCCGGTGGGACGCGGGTGACAAGCCTCTCCAACCTCGACAAGGTCACGGCGAAGCGTCAAGATAAATAACGCTGCCCGGGCTCCCGTCTGCTGCTTTGTACAGGCAAAGCCCTGTGCAAACACTAATTAATCCTCACTAATGAACTCCAAATTTATTGCTTATTTAAGTGTCTATCTGGCACAGGCTGTTAAGTCCCTAATCCCGTCCCGCGCAGCGCTGGAGCACAGGAGGGGGGATGGCGGGAGCAAGGGGCAATGCCCCGGGCGGCCCCGGCGTCACTCGGCCCACGGTGCGGTGCCGGGGGCTCGGGCACCGGCGGCGATCGGATCAGCGGAGAAGCGACCGGAGAGCGGCTCGGCAGCCTTTGCACGAGGAGGGGACGGGAGCTGCTTCGCAAAAATGCCCCAGCTTTGCTGTCAAAGCTCCCACGGGCTGGGATGCGCCCTCCGTCCCACCCGGCGCGGCACTGGCACGGTACAGCCGCGGGTCCCGGCACGGTGCTGGTGATCTGGATTGGCTCTGCCGCCACTTAGCCAGGGATTTACCCGGCTCATGTAAAACCCTGCAGCCGCATTCATGAGAAGAGGGGAAATGCCTGCCCTGGAAGCAGCACTCGAGTGCTTAAAAGCCTCTTCTGCGAGCGCGGCAGCGGCGGTGGCGGCAGCTCTCCCCGGCGTCGCACAAAAGCAAATGTTTGCCTTAAAACGCTCCACCGAACAGCAACCTCAGAGCATCTCACGGGTCTGCAGCCACCCGAGGCCACCCCAAAAAGGGGACGGCCGGCACAGGCACCCCAGCGACGGCACTGTCCCCGCCGCCCTCGCCGCGCCGGGACCCACGGCCGCACCGCGCTGGGCCCGGAGAGGCTGAGTCCTCACGGAGGCTGCGTCGTCGTGACGCTGATGAAAAATGCAAACCTCCTGCAATTCCCAGCACAAGTAAAACGCAATGGGCTGTGCCAGGAGGCGCATAATAGAAACGTTTAAGCGTCCAATACATATCGCCCTTAACCGCTGCCCTGTCAGCCACCATTAAACACCGTTCTGCTGGCCTGTAAAAATGATATTTCATATCGGAGGGGAAGCGGCCCAGCGGATCGTTCTGGGAAGCCGTTCAAGAACTTGGACGCACGTTTGAGGTTTTGCAAATAAACATTAAAAATCGATATAACAGCAAGGATGTTAACTAAATTCTACGACCATCAAACATCCAGCAATTATAGACGCATAGAAAGATACTGCTTCTTTTAAACTGTTTTTCAAGCCAAGAGCTTGAACCACAGCAGCATCCTCGCAAGCCACCTTCCCCGTCGTCCTCCCGGACGCAGGGTTTCACGGTGCACGGGGAAGCAACGTCCTCGGTCGCATCCTGCCGCAGGAACAGGATGGGCGAGAGGGATGGCACGGCTCCGCGGGGAGCTGTGGATGCCGAAACGCCGGCCCCGGCATTCTCCGGCTGCTGGGGAGAATCATCAGCCATTCAAAAAATAATTAAAAAAAAAAAAAAAAAGCAGCATATCAGCCTCATTCAATTAAAGGTGTGCGGCAAGGAAGTCGTTTTATTAGCAGAAAGTCAACGCCTGGAGCTTCATCTTGGGCGAGTTGCTGGAGGAGGGGAGGGGTAAGCCGCTCACCCTCCCTCCCAGGACGCGGAAATAGGGATTTCAGCCCAGAAATCGATGGGGACGTGCTGCTTCCTCGCGAGCTGCCTGCAGATACGTGCCGGGGAGCCCGGGGAAAGGAGCCGGGGTTTTGTTTCAAACGAAAGACGGAGCATCTTGGAAGCAGGTGCTGTCCCTGGGGCCGGCGCTGGCTGTGCTCCCCGGCGATGGGCGGTGGGTGCCGGGAGCCGGCAGCCCCCATAACCTCCCTCCTGCTTAAATAACCCTCGTCTGGGTTTCACTACCTAACAGGGCGAGTGAATTACGCCTCTCCTGTCAAATTAACATCATTACGCTGTACAGTAGTCAATTAAAGTCTATTTTCAGGAAAGCAGCAGCCCGTATCTGCCGCCAAGGATTGCACCCTGCCATGGGGGGGCTTAACCACCGAGTGCCCTCGGCTCCCCGCTGCCGGGGGGGTCCCGCTCCCAGCCCCTGGCCCCCGTCCCAAGGACAGAGGATGGGGACGACGATGGATGCGGGTGCGTTCGGAGCAGCTGGAAACGGTCTGAGACCCCGGCCGGCGAAGCGCAGCCCGGCGTGCTGGCGGCACCTCCCGACCCCCCACCGGTCCCAGGGCGCTGGCTGGCTCGCAGAGCAGGGGGAGGACAGCTCGACCCCCCTGGGATGAGCCGGGGGTCCTGGCTCCTTGCGCGCAAGATTTTGGGGTTTCTTTCAAGAATCCCAGTGCGGGATGCTGTGGGTGGCCCCAGAAGAGCCGAGGGGCTGGGACCCTCAGCCTGGCAGCACCAGGGGACCGCAGGTGGGGAGAGCCCCCGCCCTTCCCCGCCAGTGCAATTAGGGAAGCTTATTATTTGTAAAGCAATTAGCATAGCAAATCAACTCCAAGCAACAAGCGAGAATAAGCCGTTCAAAACGGCGAGGTGGAGATTACCAGCTGCCACCGAAAGCGGCTGGGAGCGGCGCCGGCAGCGTGCCCGGCATCCCCGGGGTCTGCCGGCTGCGGGGCTGCTCGGGGACACGGCAGACCCCAGGGTGGGGGAAACCTGCCCCTCCAGACGCTGCCCACCTTGTGCCGGGGCAGACCCGGAGCACGCGGGGCTCCCCCCCGCAGGCAGAGGAATCCTCGGGGCGGCAGCGGGGGGGACCTGTGCCGCGTGGCAAACGCCTGGAGTCGGGTCCCGCTCCCCCCCCCCGGCACGGGGAGCGCGGAGGCGACGGAGGGATGGGGAGACGGTTCGTTAGCGGTGTCACGCCTGCAGTTCCCAGCCCTCCCGCCCCGGCGCATCCTCGGTTGAACCCGGCGCGCTTGGCTCGCCAGGGGATGTGCTGAGCGGGAAATCCATCACAGCGGCCGGCGAGGCGGTGACAGCAAACACGGCGGCATGCTCCGTGTTGGTGTAACGAGCACACCCGGCGCGGGGCTCCAAGGGGAGCCTGCAGCTGGCGAGCAGGAGCGTGCCGCTGCCGAGCGTTTGGGGACAGGCTTTTCCGTCTCAAAGCCTCCGGAGCGCGTTGAAGCTCTGCTCTGCAAAGCCGGCAAGGCACGCGTCTGGTCTAACGGCACACACGTGGGCGACGCTCTTACGAACGGCAGCAGCTCGTTCACGGGTCCGTCCCTCGAGCCGAGCAGCGCTTCTGCAAGGAAGGGGGTGACACCGGGAGCAGAAACGGCTTCAGGAAAGCAACGGCACGTGCTGCGGCGAGGAAAGAAGGACGAAGGGCTCCCGCCGCACCAGGGAAACAAGCAGCATCTCTGCTCGGGCAGCCCCAGCTCGCACAAGCAGGTGCCAGATCCTGGATGCAGAGCGTGAAGCGCTGTATTCAGCTTCTGCAGCCGCTCTGCCTGCTCTGCCGCCTGCCTGCTCGCCTGCAGAAGCGTTCTCAGCTCTCTAATTGCCTGCAGAGCACCTCCCTGGCAGCGGGCGCTCGATTCCAAGGCACCACGCGCCCCTGAGCCACTTGAGCGATAAATGCCGGGTGGCCACGGCAGAGCTGGAGAGGGTTTTAAAACGGCAATAAGGGAGAGAGCGCACACCCAGAGACTCGGCCGGAGTGACCGAGGGCTGGCCGAGAGAAGGGCAGCGCTGCAGGCAGCCCTGCCCAGCCCTGCCCTGCTGCCCACGCTCAGCCCCAGGGGTTGCGTGGGTCGCCAGCACCACCTGGTTGCATCCTCAGCTGCAGCGATGACCGCGGTGACGCCACCACGGCCGCGCTCGGTGGGGCGGACAGGATCGGCGCAGGGATCGGTCGCAGCCTGGCCACAGCCAAGTCTCAGGCGGGGGCCGCGCAGGAGCAGAGTCGACTGTGGCAGTGGTGGCCAAGGACTGACGAGTTTGAGGGGCGCGGGTGGGTCCGGCAGCCCCCCGGCAGGCAGCCCCCCGCCCGGCTGGGAGGGCAGCTCCTCTCCAGCTGCTGCCTGAGGGGGCAGAGGGAAGATCAGAGCATCTCGGCAGCCTCTCACTGCTTCAGCTCACGAGACCGGCCAGCGTTACAGCCCTAAGAGGGTCAGCGCCAGCGGCCACTCCGGGGGCTCTCTGATACTCACGCAAAGGGACCCCTCTAAACTCCTGGGGCTCAGGAGGAAGGTTCCCCTGGAGCCCGTTATCCCATGGCTGCAGCATCCCTGCGGTGGGAGAACAGGCAGCTCCGAACGCCCCGGCTGGTCGCCGCCGTCACGCGAGCTCAGCCATATGGGTGCTGCAGCCAGCAGCGCCGGGTGCTCACTCCGTGGCAGCCCAACGTCACCTCGCACCCATCCGAGCCGTCCTTTTGGGCCAGCGCTGCCCGCGGGTGTCACGGCACAGGGACAGGCAGGGCGGCGGGGGAGTTGCCGGCAGTGGGGTGGCACCGCGGCACAGAGCCCTGCCGGGACGGTGCAGCATCCCCAGCCGCTCTTCTCTCCCGCGACGAGCACCCACGGGGATGTTCGTGCGTGCCGCCGGCAGAGAACACGGTGAGGCAGGAGGGCGGCAGCGCCGGCACGGTGCTCCTGGCACCAACCATGCCGCAGCTGGGGGAAGCTGCACCGGGGAGCGAGCACCGCGGCTGAATGCCCCCCAGGCTGGCACCCCAAGGGTAGAGGGTTGTCCCCAGCCCCCTGGTCAGCCCTTGGGCGAGTATCAGACCATCTCAGGCCCAGGAATTACTCAAACATCGTTAGCAGAGTCCAATTAAAGAGAAAAACAAACTTCGCCTGAGCTGAGCATCCATACCCAAACAACAAAGAGACGTCCCCATTTTAATCGCTTTCATTATCAAAACCGGCTCCCCGCTGCAGCCTTGTAATCGGAAGTCGATCATTTTAAGGCAATTTGCATTTTATCAAAGCGTATTGGTGGGGCTCACAGGACCGCTCACCCCTCGGCCCTGCACCGCACCGGCACCGCGACCCGGGGAGCGGGGAGCCAAAGGTGCCCCCGCACCCCAGCACGGGCTCGGCGCTACGGGGCACGATGCCATCCCCTCGGAGCGGGGAGCGTGGCGACTGCGGCCACGGCATCTCAGTGCTGCGGCGGTGCCGGCCAGGCTGAGCTTGCCGACAGTTGCCCGCCGCGGTGCGCGCAGATGGGCTGAGCTCGGTGCCGACCTTCCCCGCTTCCAAACACAGCTTGCCGCGGCGGCCGCTCCGAGTCCTTCCCGCTGTGCAAAAGCTCTTCTGCCTCTGCAGCAGCTTCCCGGCAGCCGAGGGGCTCAGCACACCCGAAGCCAGCTCGGGAACGCAGGGGACAGCCAGGTTTTCGGTGGCCCCAAGCACAACCAGCCCAGCCCCCTCGCCGGCACACCGCGCGGGGGCACCGACAGCTTTTCTCCATCATCATCCTCAACACGGAGCTGGGTCTGCGGCCGGACGCGGGGCCAGGCTGAACCACGTACAGCACGGAGCAAGTTTTCCACCTCCTCCGAAAGCAGCCCAGGGCAGGAGAGGAGCCCAGCCTGCAGAGAGGGCTCCGGGAGGGGACAGGCTGCTCCAGCCCAGCCGCTGTCTTTTCCCTGCCTTTTCCTCCGCCTCCCCCATAAAACCCGGCAGAGCCCAGCCCCGGTATTGATGGTGCTGCTGGCACACGCCGCTCCGGTCTCCTCCCCAGGGCATCGGGGCTGCGCTCACCGCACGCCTGGGCTCCCTCCTGCAGCCTCGCCAGCAACTATCAATCTCCATCAAGCCTGAAGGCACCTATTAATCACGTTAGAGAGGCCCTAATTTAAACCTTCTGCCTGCTGCCACACGCTGCCTGCTCGTCTCCTCCTGCCAGCCCGTTTCAACGGTGAAGAGCGGGAGGACCCGCAGCCTGCGGTGACGGGGAGCATCCTGCAACGGGCCGGGGGCGTTCGTGCCGCTCCCGGGGACGCGGCGGTGAGGAACGGCACGGAGGAGCGGCAGCACCAGGAAGGTGGTGGCGAGAAGAGGTGTCCCCCAAAGCAGGGTCCCGCCGAGCCACGGGCATCCCCGGAGGGACCCTCACCCCACAGGTGAACGGGATCCCAAAGGAGGACAGGAAAGGTTTTCCTCCTCTCCGGATGCACCAGCAGCTGTTTGAGCCGGGAGCCCCTCGCACGGAGCAGAAGCCGGCAGCAGGCTGGATCCCACCCGAAACCCTCCAGGTCTCCCTCCAGGAACCCGCCGCCTGCTGCGCCCAGAAGCACCCGGGGCTGCCACGGGGGAGATGCCGGCGGGAGAATGGAGCGGGGCTTACGGGGCCGCAGGACACCGGTGCCTCTCGGGATGCGGGCAGCACCGCGCGGTGGCTTTCGGCAGCAGAGATGCTCTGCAGAGCGGCACAGCCCGTCCCAGGTGCGCACAGGACAAGCCGGGTGCCGTAACCGGTCACCTTGGGACTCCTCTCGCCTGAAGGAGCAGGAGACGAAGCAGGACACAGCATTTTCCGCAGGAATTTCCATCACTGCAGTTAGCGCCTTCCACCCGGCACGTGCTGCTCCAGACCTGTAGTGGGTCCCCGGCGGTGCCCAGCCTCATTCCTCCGTCCTTCTGCACCGCAGTGGGATGGAGCCGGGTTGCACGCCGACACGAGAAGCGCACATCCCGCCGCGTGCTCCGGCAGCCAGCGCTGCAGCATCCCCGGGGCAAACGGCATGTGCGACGCCGGCGGCTCCTGCCTGCACCGGGAAACCATCCCCGCTCCCTCTTTGGGCTCAAAACCAAGCCCGGGCACAACCAAGACCAAATCTGCCGTACTTCTCATTGCGATGCGAGAGCAGAGCCCCTGCCTGCGGTTGCCGCTGCGTTCAGCACCTCTAACTCCTCGAAAGCGGGTACAAAAGCACATTTTGTTTGCAGCCCATAATTCTCTGACGGCTCCTCACCCACAAGAACAGGGTTTTACGAAGAGGAACAAAACCCGCCGTGCTCACCGGCTCCCCTGCCAGGGCGGCCACGCCGGCCGCAGCCGCTCCGGGCAGAGGATGCTCCGTCCCCCTGCAACCTTCCTTCGCGTGGCTGCTTGCAATCGCCTTAGCAGCGGGCTTAAATTAATAAAGATGTTTGTCTTGTCAGCGTGCATTACACGTTGAACAAGCAGCCTCTCGGGAGCCACGCTCCTGCGGCGCAGGGACGAGCCGGATCCTGCCCAGGATGAGCCGGCTCTGCCGCTGGAGCTGCCCCATCCCAGCATCCCCGCTGCCGTAAGCGGCCCCGGTCTCCTGCCTCCCGACGACCCTGCTCATCCCCGGGGAAGGGAGCTCCACGTCTTCAGCATCACGCACCCGCAGCCTCCAGCTGGGAGACCCCAACGTGGGGGGACGCTCCCCCGGGGCACCCCAGAGCGGCTCGCCCTCGGTTCGCGGAGGGGCTGGTGCTCTCGTGGTGGGCGCTCGCTCCCCGACAGCTTTCACGCAGCCGTCAGCGTGGCCGGTGGAGGAGGGCCGGGCAGCAGAAAACTTGCGGCACGCGGCCATGGCGAAGCCTCGGCTGCTCCCGTCCGCAGGGAAGCAAACCGGCCCCGGCAGAAAAGCCACAGGAGAAACGGAAACCGTGCGATCGATACCGTCGTCATGTCTCTCCCGGCACAAAAATAAAAGGCGAAGCTGCAGACGCCGTTTTGGCACAAACCGTCGGCGGATGAGCACCGGCTCGCAGGGCACAGGGGCGAAAGGGGCGATTTTGGGCAGGGCGCTGGTAGCGGCGCTGCCCCGCGGATCGGGGTTACGTGCCCAGCGATGCCCCGGGGCAGCGTCCCCTGGCGACCCCCCAAACCTGAGCCCGGAGCGGCATCGCCAGCGCGTGCCACGGCCGACGCGCGGCAGTGCCGGCCCCGCGGCTCCGCCACCAGACCAGGAGCCCCCCAGAGCCCCCTCCTTCCCCGACCCCCCCCGATCGCCAGTACCCTTGGAGGCAGCGCTGAGCGCGGCTGCTGAAATCAGCTAATGAAAGTTATTTATGAGGCGATTACCACGTTGGCTGTGCAGGAGCCGAATTAAGATAATTTGTAATTACGTGCAACACTTTTAGAATACGGCACGCTTATGTTTTTAGTCACTTGTTTTATTAAATTAAACGCTCGGGCTAATTACAGGCATCCTTTGGATATCTCGCTCTCAAGTCTCGACCCGCGGGAGCCTGTCACCAGCAGATAGCGCGTTCATCGCTCCGGCGCGTTCGCTCGCACAGGACCGGTCGGGGCCGGAATCAGCAACTCTAAATTACCTCGTTAAAAACGGGATTACTCTTTGCAAGGAAAAACTCTGCTTAAACCCATCGAGATTCTTGCAAAAAAAGTAATTCCTGAGGAACTGAATTTTTTGTTTCGCTGGTAATAGAGGAGAATATTTCTGGCTGAGGAATATTTGGGGAATAACTCTTTAATTCAGGCTTTGGCATGGGAGCATTTCACGGCTCCGCTGTAACCCCTGCCCAGCTACGGGCATCTTTAGGTAGCGGCAGGGAAGGCAGTGCCCTTTCCTAGGAACTAATCGGGGAAATCACCCGAGCACGATGTTACCTGTCCACCGGGAATTCATTAACCGGCGGCGCTTTGGCAACGCGCACAAAGAGCTGCCTCTCCACGGACGAGGAGATAATGTCTCCGCTAATGAGGAAATTGAGATGTATAAAAATACTCGGTAATTTCAGCAGGGTTTTGGGGTGGGTTTTTTTTGTTAATTTTACAAAACCGCAATGTTTGAATTCTATTTTAAATGAACCTGACTTCCCCCGACACCCTCCCGGAGCCAAGGGAGCCCCAGAAAAGCAGCCCAACGCGAGATGCTCTGCACGTCTCACAGCCGAGGTCCCTGGCAAAGCTGACCTAGCGCGTTACCGGGTTGCACCGCCGCGTGCTGGAGATGCGCCGGCGGCATCAGTGACCCACAGGGAGCCGACAGCCCCCAGCGCAGGCGAGGGCACCCAGGAGCATCCCCCCGGGCCAGCCGAAAGGGACGGTTAAAGGGGAGACAAAGCGTTTGCTTTCGCAGAGTTCTTCCTCCCAGCACCAGATTTAGTTCACCCACAGCTCGCGTGTCTTCCCCAGGTCCAAAAAAATTGGAGAAATCAAGCTATTTAATTTGGGTTTATGCTGAATACCCACCTGCTTCCTGTAACACAGACCCTCGTAGGGCTTACGGAACATTTTAAAAAATATTTTCCCCCATGGTTTCAACCTCTCATCCTTGCCCTACACCTCAGCAGCCCCACGAACAGGCAGAGAGGACGCGCGGCCCCGGGGGGGTTTCCTCTGCCCACCCACGCTCATGTCTCCAGCACGCTGCAGCCACCGCCGGAGGGGACCGAATCCGTCTCTGCCGAGCCGCCTCCGCAGGGACCGCGCGCCACATCCGAGGCGGGAAGATCCCACGCGCCCCCCGAGTCATCCCCTCTGCGGCACGGGGAGGGGGGGCTGATGCGTCCCCGGGTCCCTGCCCTGCTCAGCTCCCGCGGCGGGACGCGGTGGCGCAGATGCCAGCCCGCCCCGGGCAGGATCGCAGCAGGGTGCGAGCATCACCCCGCGTCCCCGGGGGCTCTGCTGCGCCAGCCGAGGACCGGTCCCCTGCCCGGCACGTGCCGGCACCATCCCGGGGGCCATCAGAGCTGCTCCCCCCATTCGGGAGCCCCCAGGAGACAAAACCCCAGGGACTGACCCCGGGGGCCTCCCACTTTCAGCAATGCCAATGTCAAGTCCTGCCACGACCCAGCCCCGAGCAGAGTGCGGCCCTCAGAGCACGGGGCTGCGGGAGGGAGCTGGCACGGGAGGAGACGCTGCAGGCACAGTGCACGGCACGGCACGGCTCCTGCCCCGGCAAAGGGGACCAGCCCTGCCCCTGCCTGCCCACAAACGGGCAGCAAGGCTCGGGCAGGGCAGACGAGGCGATGTCCGTGTCCCCAACGTCCCCGTCCCCAACGTCCCTGTCCCCAACGTCCCTGTTCCCGCTGCCTGCAGGAGGAGATCTCTGGGACAGAGTGCCCTGCCAGACCACGCCGACTCTGCTCCTTCCCACGTTGCTCTCCAAGGCAGAGGGAAACGGAGGAAGGGAGCCTGCGGTGCGGGAGGAGGACTCTCACCAGCAGTCCCCGGGGATTCGCAGGGGAGGATGACGGCAGCGGCACCCTGCGCCCCATTGCTGGCCCCGGCAGCGGGGGTCTGAGCAGGGTCCCCTCTGCAGGGATGGAGCACAAGAGAACAGTGGCTGCAAAAATCCCCCAAACATGGCGCTTTCGTGGAAAGGGACCCGTGTCTCGGCACACCGCAGAGCACCCCACTTACCCAGCACCCTCACACCACGCCGGGCACCGGAGCCCGGAGCAGCCGCTTGCAAAGTCGCCCCACACCGGTGGGCTCTGCGGGAACAACCCGGCTGCCTCCTCGCTGCGCCAGCCGTCCCTGCCGTGGGGGACCCCGGGGGTCCCTTCCGCCACCCCTCTGTCCCCAAAGCACTCGAGCGAGGTGGTTGGCACGGGCACAGAGCCCCAGCGCCCATCAACTCATTAACAAGCCCAGAACCCCGGAGGAGCCGCAGCCTGGCTCCCCAAACGCCTCCATCCCCGCGTAATGGAGCTTTTACATTATTTTTGACCGAAAACTAATTTGTTGTCCAAAATCTCACAGGAAAGTGATTCAATATGCTAATTGTCCCAGCTGGCACCAGTGCCGGCAGCCGGCACGGCTGGCTCTGCCGGAGGAGGGCTTCTGCCCCGCAGCCCCCAGGGGGTAAGAGATGGTGGGTTTGGGCTACCCCCGACCGAAGCGGGGCAGCCCCACGGGGCACCCGGGGTTCCCTGCGCTGCCCACGTGCCCCCGAGCTCCCCGGTGCTCCCAGCCAGACCTGCCTCACCTCCAGCTCCGCTGTCGTGGCAGCTCCCCAAGTCTTGGCGCTGGCGTTTCACACCTTCCCCGGCATTTTGGGTGCAGTGGGTGTGATGCTGCGCCGGCAGCCGGGGACAGAACAGCCGGCAGCGGGTACGGGAGGCTCAGCGGCTTGAAATCCAGCTGCACGCTCATTGCACACCGACACCGTGGGGCTTCGAGCAAGGGGTCGCACCAGTTTTAGGTCTCGAGCAGCATTTTGGCTGTTCCGCCCACAAGGACTGTGAAAATGGGGTCACCAGTCTCAGAACGGGGCCAGTTCGGACGCAAAGCCCGGCTGCGGGACTCTTGCAAAGCCGGGACGTGCTTCTGCCTCGCTTCACACCAGCCCTAAAACCATCCCCGAGGGGACAGGGACGGGCTCGGCTCAGGGCGAGAGCCAGCAGCCGCTGTGCAGGCTCCCCGTCTCGGGCGGTGGCAGCCATTTCAGGGCTTCAGGACAAACCTCCACCCTTGCAACACCGCTAGCCAAAATTTCAGAGGATAACTGCAAACCCCGAGGGATGTGTAACGGGGCTGTCACCCCACGGACCTCACTGCCCTGGCGAAGGGGACACAGCCCTTTCGGAGCATGGGAGGGGACACGCATGCATCCCCGTTTGACTGCATCCCTGCTCCTGGGGGATTTAATTTCTGCTAATCCTCCAGCCCACAAAGCGCAGCCCCGCGGTCCCCGGCGGAGGTTTTGAGTCGTGGGAGCAGCTCGGAGCCGCCCGCAGGAGATGAAGCTGTATTCCAGCACACCGTGCCGAACCCGCGCGTGACGGACGGGAAGAATAGCAGCCAGCGAAAACTAGGGCAGCAGCGGCCGGGCAGGAGGCAAAAAGCTTTTAAGGATGGAGCTGCTGTCCCCTCTGCAGGGCCCAGGAGAGGGCACATCTGGAGCCACCACTGTCCCCATCACCGCCACCACCCCGTCCTTGCAGCCCCCTCGCCAGCCCCGGGGAAGCCACTTTGCACCAGGAGCTGCTGTAAAGCTGGCAGCAGTGCAGGCAGGCAGGGTGCGTGGTGCAGGCAGGGTGCGTGGCGCAGGCAGGGAGTGTGGCGCAGGCAGGGCGCGTGGTGCAGGCAGGTCCCTCCTCAGACCCTGCAGCAGAGGGTCAGGGTAGGACACGGTGGAGGGGGGTTGTCCGGCACCGTCCCTCGTCCTCTCTGTCCCTTGCCCAGCACCCGCAGCAGAGAGGGAGGCTGCGGAGCCGATGTGCCGGGGCTGGTGCTGGCAGAGACGTCCTTCCAGCCTCGTCGCTGCCCTTCACCCGGCACACCAAACGCAACCTGGCAGCCCTTGGCCCGGCAGCTGGAGCCTCCATAAAATTTAGCCAGTTCCTCCTGCCGCAGTCCCCGAGAGGCGACTGTTTGCAGCAAAGCAGGGGCACGCAGCAGCGTGCAAACCGCGAGCGGTCCACGTCCCGTGTCACTGCCAGCGCGCCCACGGGTGACGCCGGGGCTACGCCGTGCCAAGGCAGCCCTGCACCGGGACGGGACAGGCGCTTCCCCGATCCCTGCAGAGCCAGGGAAGCTTGTTTCCACGGGGCCCTACGGCTTTGCCCCTTGGACCAGGGTTGTCAGGAGATGCCGAGGCAGGAGCTGTTCTCACACAAGGCGACAACCACGCCGGCGCTCCTGCCACGGCCGGGCACCGGCAGAGCCCGCTGGCACACCAGTGCCCAGAGGGGAGAGCGGGCTTGGGGCTGCACCGAAAGGAGTTGGGTGCAGGGGCGAAACTTTGTCGCCTCCAATCTGGGGGGGGTGGGAACGGGCGTGCAGCGTCCCCCTCCGTCCCCACGGACGAGCGGTGCCAGCAAAGGTCCACGAACACGTGCTGGAGCGTCCCTTCCCTGGAGCCCACCCGTGGGCGAAGGAGCTGGGTGGGCTGTGGGTGCCGGCGAGGGACGCGCACCATCCCTTGCGGCACATCTTCCAACGTCTGGCGACTCACTCGAGATCTCCGGCAGCCGGTGCTGATGGCGGGGGGGGATATTCATGACTACCGCGAGCCGGGAGAGCGTCGCACGGCGCGGGGAGAGGTGTGCGGAGGGAGGTGTTAGCACAGCCGAAATGCCCGAGGGATGCAGGGGGGGCTGGGGGAGGCACCCAGCTCTCCGCTCCGGCAATCCTCCCCCTCTGCGGAGAGGGATGCCTTTGTCATGCTCCCGGCCGGAGGGATAAAAGCCGAGCCCTGACCCGCAGGCAGAAAGCAGGCAGCAGCGCGCTTCGCTGTCACTGGCTCTGAACCAAGCCAAGCGCGGGAGGAGGAGGGAGGATGCCAGCCTGGGTCGGCACGCGAGATTCCCCCTCCTGCCTTCCCCACGCCGCAGCGGGTGATGGCACTGGGGTCCCCTTACCACCCCAGGGAGCTGCGGGGTGCCCCATCAGCCGGCCGGAGCAAGCCAGCAAAGGTGATGCCAGCTCCGTGGCAGCACCCTTGAGCCCGCGTGTGCCCCAGCCGTCCCCTCCCGCATCGTCACCCCGAGGCACCGAGAGGCGATCCCACCGGTCACCGGGCAGGAACCGGGGCGACCCTGGGGCGATGCTGGGTGCGGAGGAGGCAGAGTCCCGCTGCGGCCGCACCGGACACCGAGCTCAGCCTCCTTGCAGCAGAACGCTGCCGGTGGGGACGGCTCTGGCTGCCTCCCAGATGGAGCAGAGAGGTTCCCAAAAAAAACCCTGAGCCTTCGCAGAGGCAGGTTCATCACATCCCTAAAATCATGGGCTTAAGTTTCCCGAGGCACAGGGGTGCTGTTGCTAGGCAGGACGTTAATTGCACAGTTCAGCAATGTGGCAGAATTGCACAGCTCCTCTCTAATTTCGTGCAATTTAACCATCAATAGAGGATTCACAGTAGCTTCCTGATGAGATCAAAAGGTCAAAGCTTCGTTCTCCCATCAGCGTTTTCATGCTCACCCAGCAGACCGAGAAACATTTGCCATAGCCTTAGCACGGCGGCAGACCCCGCCGCCCCGAGGAGCCGGGCGGCCGCGCGCAGGGGACACCAGGTCTGCCCGTTTCTGCTTTAACGCTTGTGGAACCGCAGGCGCTGGAGATGATTAAGCCTCTCCGAGCAGAGCAGCTCCCAGAGAGCACGATGCAAAGCCCGGCTGGAGTGTCATCCTCCTAAATGCGAGCTGGCAGGTGCCTCGATCCTCCTCCAAGCATCAGTGTCAAACACCAGGCACTTCTGCTGGGTCAGAAGAATTACAACACTTAAATGGAAGTTGTTTGGGAAGTATTTTAGCACAGCCCAATCTTCCGGGCTTATTACTTACAAGGCATCAATAAGACCAAGCACTTAAGCGTCGCTGCTATTCGCAGAGCATATGGTCTGGAGCTGCCTCTTCCTCCCGGCTGCACCTTCCTCCCGGCGACACAGGCCCCGGAGCTGCGCGGTGCGAGTTAGCTATTGCCTGCGGTCACGGAGCCGCTGCCTCGTAGAGAAACCGCTCCGTAATTGCCCGCAAGCTCCTGCCCATTTCTCCAAACCGGCATCAGCCGCGGCTCCAGGGCTGGCCGGCTGCCCGCAGCCCATCACCAGCCCGGCTCCTCTGTGCTGCCGCCGCCACTTTACTGCTTCGGGGCTTTTTCTTTTCTTTTTTTGCTGCTAAGCTTTTGCTCTCTAAGCCATGAGCAATTTCCCGGGATGCCAGAGGCTGTAATCCACACAGGAACCCAGCTGTGCCAGCTCACAAATTAATCCAGCCTGGATCAGGCCTCGTACCCGGCCCCGACAGATCCCCCGGGAGCCAGGCTCCGGCTGCGCCATCGCGGGTTTGCACGGGGGGAAGGAAAACCCTCCTGCGATACTTTACCGGGGGGCTGGATCAGCCCAGAGGCCCCCAAAAGCCCCCACCCCAGGATTTAGCACCCTGCGCTGCCGGGAGCTGCATCTCGGCAACCCGGAGTCCCGGATCGAATGCCAAACAATTGCCCTCCCACCGCGGAAAGACTTAGGGGGAAGGGAGAGAGATGTGCAAGCTAATCATTTTTACACTAGAAAAAGCACGCTACCCAGAGGGCAGAAAACAGGTTGCAAGAACATGCTGACTTCATATGTCTTCTCCCTGGAAGCTATTGCAGCCCCTATTAAATATTGATCAGGGAACTCCGGTGCCCCCACCTCCCGCTCCCGTCTCTCCTCAGATGCACCTCTCCTCTGCCAATATTTAGAATACATTAAGGCCATATGCCCGAGCACTTAGCATTTTACGCCGCGCTGCTCCGCCGGCGCGGCAGGGCTCACCGCACACCCCATCCACGCCGGCAATCAGTTCTGTTACACAATACATGGATGAGCTACGATGATCCTTGTAACTGTAATTTAGCGGAGATGAGACACTGATGAGTTCATGGGTTTGTTTCTCATTAATCTTTTATGCTCGTTGAGTGCGGCGCACTTTTTGTAGTACAAACCCTACTCGACAAATAGGGAAACAAGATCCTCTCTCCGCGCAGACCCCGTCGCCCTCGCAGGCGATCTGTCTGCCGCCGCGGAGCCGTACGGCATCCCTCACCAGGCGGGGCTCGTCTCGGCTGGGGTAGCCTTGAATCCAGCTCCGGCACAGAGATCCCGGCCAGCCGGGCATGACCCGCAGGCTTTGAGCTGCTGCAGCCAGGGCACATCCTCCTTGTGCCAACGGGGGACGCTGGTGACAAGCTGGATGTCCCGGGAGAGCCCGGCTGAGCAAGGGGACCCCCCCAAGGCTGGTTGACTTGGACAACCCATTACTAGAAGGATGAAGGCACCAAGAAGAGCCCAAAGCGATGGGAAAAGCCAGGAGATGGGCATTAAGCCAAGGAAATGAGGGATCCTCCTTGGGAAGGGATGGAAACCCCTGCCAAGTTCAGGGGTGGCCTGGACGGCTCCCCGGGATGGAAAACAGGAGACGAGTTTGGGACTAGAGACTCTAAGGGCACCGTGCCGCGCAGGGAAGGGACGTCTGATAGCATCAGCCTGGACACGTTGCTGCTGACGCCCTAAAATTGTCCAGAGTGGAAAGCCATGGGTGCACACCCTGTGTCACCAGCGTCCCTGGGGAGTCCCAGTGTGGGTTCCCTGCCCCGCGTCCCCTGTTTCGGCCCTCGGCTCCTGGGGGGGATTTCCAGGGAGCCTCCCAGCGAGCCCCTCGCCAGGCCGGCAGATCCAGGCGCTCCTCCCTCCCTCCTTCCTTCCTTCCTTCCTTCCCAGCCACGAACGCGGCTGCAAGGACCGTGCTGACGGCCTGAGCAGGCTGCAACGAAGGAACCGCTGCACCGGAGACACCGGCGAGGGCCGCCGCCACCGCGCCGAGGGGCTCGCAGGCAGGGGAGGGAAGGAGGGAGGCAGGAAAGAACCCTGCGGGAAAGGGACTGGAGAAGCCTGGGGGGACCCCAAGTCGTGCCCAAGGGTTTTGGTAGCGATGGGGAGCTCCCGAGCGGGCAGAGTCCTCCGCACCGCCGGCTCGGTGCTGCCCGTGGCAGAGGATGTGCAGGCAGGGCAGGCAGGAGCAGACGGAGCCAGCCCGGCTCCCGGGAGCTGCCTGCCGGGCAGGCACGGTGGGAGCTGGAGGAAAACTACCCCTGCACCCCGGCTCCGGTGCCACCCCGGGAAAACCAGAGCTTGGCGGCAGAGCTGCTGCCGCTACTGAACCGGGAAGGGACCAGAGGGAACAAGGCGGGGGAGCGAGCGATTCCCCCGGTTTTGGCACTGAACAAGCCTGGGCTGCCGCGCCATCGGCATCATAACCGCCGTTATACGTGCCGTCACCCAAACAGCGCCGGGGGGGCTCTGCAAAGCGAACCGAGCACTTCGCTTGCCGGCCAACGCGTCACCTCCAAGCAGCCTCCGCCAAACTCCCAACCGGCCCGGCAGCGCGGCGAGGAAGCAGCCAGCCGTGCTGTGCCGCAACGCCGCCTCTCCTGGCAGCGGCCGCGGTGTCGCCCGCGCTCCCCAGCACCTGCCGAGCCGAGGATGCCAGAAGAGCTTCTGCAGGGACAGGAGGAACTGATCCGCGTTCACAGCTAACGTTCAAACTTCTGCCAAGCCGAGCAGAGCCACCCTCTCTCCAAAATCCGGCTTGCTGCAGCAAAGCACCAGGCAGACACCTGCAAACCATCTGTCGAGCAGCCCTCGCCTCGCCGAGCGCGGCACCGACCGCCGGCGGCTCCCACCGCGAGGGGCCGAGCGGGACGAGGCACCCACGGGTTCCCGAGGCTCTGCCAGCAAGACCCGCGCACCATCAGGGACCCCGAAGCGTCTCAGCGCTGGAAGAAAAAGCTCTTTTCCAGGGAAAAAAACCAGCTGCGATTGCTGAACAGCTGATCCTTCCTGAACAGCTCGTTTCCCACATCTCAAACAGGGTTATAAATCCCTCGCAAACAGCGTCAAAACCAGCAGCTCGTGGGGGCCGGGCTGCCCTTGACCCTGAGGTCCATCCCCTGCCCTTCCTCGGCTGCACAGCGCCCAGCAGCGCCTGCCGGCGCCAGCCGTAAGCCGGGCAGGTCGTTTTTCCAGAGGGCTTCCCATGCCACATAAATATCCTGGCAATCAGCAAGCGTCAGCGAAGGGAGCAGAGAGAAAGCACCGCCGTTTGATGGGCTTTGGGTAAAATATGGCTCTTTCTAAAATCTGCTGGAGCGTGGCGGAGAGCCGGCGGGCAGAAGGATGAGGAGCGGGAGCAGCGGTGCTGCCGGGGGCCGCCGTCCGTCACCCGCCCTCGCGCCGCATGGCCGACGCTCTGCCTTCATCCGGGCATCGCTCAGCGTTGCCTGGCGGTGGGGGGGTGACGAAGGTCACCGGGCTGCGCTGCCGGAAGGCAGATGGGACACGAGATTCAAGGCGGGGAAAAATCCTTGTCGGGACTCAACTACCGGCACCCCTGGGAGCCGGCGGTTTGCAGTCCAACACCACGTGAGGAGCACCAACCTTGCGGCGTCCTTGGTCTCTGCGGCAGGACAAGATGTACCCGGCTGGGCGGACAGACGGACGGGGCCACGCGCACCACCCAGCATCACCGCCCTGTGCCGAGGGGAAGCCGTATCGCGAGCACCGAGGGGCCCCGCACCCCGGCCGAGCAGAGATGCTGAGACCACCCGGCGGGTCGAGCCTGACGGCTGCGGGATCGCCCTCCCCACCGGCCCCGGCGCAGGGCTGATCCCCGGCTGCGAGGGTCCCCGCGGTCGGGAAGAAGGACCCCCAACGGGTGACGTGACGGCTCCCGCTCTCCCGAGGCTGGCAGGCGCGGGGGCCGGCTAATCCCTCACCCGCTCGCAGCCCAACGCAAGCCAGCAGTTCCCCGCCTTTGGAAACGTATCAGAGAGCCAAGGAACCCGCGCACAAGCCCATCTGAGATGGGGAAAAACCCACCCAAGCCCGAATCCATCTGTTTGTCCTTTTTCTGAAGTCATTTCCAGCTTCCCCGCGTTTCCAGCTTTTCACCGCTTTCTGTTTGCGGCAGCGCCGACTCCTCTAACTTTGCCCGGTGCGGTGACAGCCCTGACGCTCGTGTCAGCTTTGCAATTAGCTGCCGCCGTGACAAACGCGCTCCCGGCACGCACGAGGCTTGCTGTCCCTCTGGCAGCACGCTGCCAGCCGGCGAGCCCCCACAGCCGGAGCAGGTGCAGCACCGGGGTCCTGCTCCTCCGGAGACCCCCCCACCCGGCCGGAGGGAGCTGGAGGCACCCAAAGGTGCCCAGGAGCCCTCCCCAGCACCCCACCACCAGCGTTGGTACAGGGCATGAGCCAGCGTCCAGGATAAACAAGAAAAACCAGACAGCCTTGGTTTTGTGTCCTCAGAAAACACGGCTGGAAGGTGCCCCAGGGCTGCCCGACAATCCTTGAAGAAATCCCCAACCGCAACGTCGACCTTATCTCCGCCGCGCAGGCAGGAGCGGGGACCTTTGAGTCCCGGAGCAGCGGCACGGCCAGGAAAGGAGCCAGGACATCTCCGCTCCCGCTGTCCCTTCCACCTCCTCCCTCTGGCTCCTGGGGCCGTGGAGGGGCCCCGGCGCTGCCAAAACCCCGAGCCCCCAGCAGCAATCGCATCGCTTCCCACAGCCCCGCTCCAGCCAGGGGACACTGCCCCACTTCCAGACTTCAAAAAATCCCAACCCACCGCCAGCAGGACCGTTTTTTCCCCGTTTTTTTCTCTTTGAATCATTGTCCATGTGTTTGACTCCCCCACACCAAGAGTATTACCAATTAAGATATCAATTTAGATAAATTGGGGGATTGAAGCAGATTTGCATTGCTTTTGCATCAATTGGGCAAATACGGCTTGCTCAAGCACAAAGCTGCTAACGAGATTCTGTAATTTAGCTGTCTGAGGGAGCGAACTCCTGATTAAAACTCCGAACGCCGGGAAGGGTGGTGACACCAAGACCCGGGAAGGTCCCGGTCCCGAAGCCAGAAACGCGGCTCGCTGCCCGCTGCAGGCAGCGCCTGCGGATCCGGCGGGTCGGAGCCCCCGGCAGCCAGCGCTGCTCCGCGGGGGTTTGCTCTTCCTCCCGTCTTCCTTCCTCTGCGCCCACCCTCAGCCCGTGCGCTGGTACACGGGCTGCTCTGCCTTCGGTCCGATCCGACGCACCGGCACCCTGCGTCAGCAGAGCCAGACCCACCACCGAGACAGACGGGCGGACCACAAACCCCACCACGGGCTACGAGGGCTGAGCGGTGCGGGATGCCGGAGTGACGGGCATCAGCTGCAGGGACGGAGAAGGGCTTCCCCGCGCCCGGAGATGCCTCGGTCACCCCAAAGGTCGGGGCACCCCACATTTCGAACCCCAGATATGGACCACAGTTGTGAAATGAGGTCCTGTCGCGAAACAAGCTCGTGCTTCAAGGCTGCGAGCTTAAACGTGGCAGAACCGGCCCTGGCTTCAGCCCGGCCAGACAAGGATCAGGCAGTTTCTCCGGAGGCGAGCGCAGCATCGGCCGTGGTGAGCGCGGCGGCACGGCTCAGCCTCCAGCCCGGCGAGCCGCTAAGCCCACGGTGATGGCAGGATGTGGCCTGGGGATGGACTGCCAGGAACACTCGGCTTTTGGCACCGCGCAGTGGGAAGGAGCCGCGCCGCATCCTGCTCCGGAGATGCTGCCCCAAACCAAGGGGACTGTCCCGGCGAGGGGCTCCGGCCGTCCTGGTGGGGGTTTCCAGCCGGCACCAGCGCCGCACCTGCAGACCCAGCACCTGGGCAGCGGCGGGAGATGCATCTTCATCTGAATACATTACGTTCCTCGACAGAGACAAGCGATAGAGATATTAAATGCTATCAGCTCCTGCTCTCAGGATTCATTTCGCGCTGGGTGATGAAGGCGGGAGATGAAAGGCTGTAGGATTTTATTACGCTGAATTTTCAGTTTGTCATTTCCCATCTATTCCATCAGGTGCCTTGGGACCAATTTGTGCTCGGCGGGATGGAAATGGATCTCCCCGGCAAAGCCGCGCTAACTACGTGCTACCTACTATGGTGGGTCCGCGTCCAGCCCCCACCGCAGGCAGAGCTGCTCGCAGCCAACGCTACCGAGCCCCAGCGCTCCGCTACGGAGCTGCCAGACCCCCCCACACCACCTCAGGGGTAAAACCTTCCAGAACAGCCCCAAATCAACCCAAAATATATATATGCATGTGTGCACCTCAAGCTCATCCTTTGCTAGGATGAGGCTCTCCCAGACTACGACCCCGGCGCAGAGCGGGACAGAGCAGGGATTAAAGGGGAGCAGCATCCCCCCCGCAGGCAGCGAAGCACCGAGTCAGGGATGGGAGAGGAAGGACGGGCCCTTTCTGGTGGGTCTTTGGGGGTTTTTGATGGTTTTTCTGTTTTTTAAAGTAATGATCTGGAAGGGGGCAGGGGGTAAACATTTCATTAATTGCATTCACAGATAATTAAGCAACTGCATAAGCAAAGCCGGAGATGAAAATGCAGAAGGGCCTAAAGAAGAATAAAACCAAGGAAGGAATAAATGAGGTTTAACTGGGGCACCCAGAAGCCAGGGTGGCCCGACTCGCTCCTGCAGGGTGCAAGGGCACCCACAGCCAGCGCTGGGGAGACCACGAAGGGCACAAGAGCTCGCACCGCACCGGGGCTCGAAACCCTCCTGGTTCGGGGATGCCCAAGCAAGAGGCTGGCGCGGCAGCGCGAGGCAAGCACCCAAAGGCGCGTTTTCTGAATCTCACCACTACAGCCGTCACGGCCGCCCAGGCTCCCCCCGAGACCGGGGCAGGATGGGCTCTTGTAGGAGAAGGAAGGAGAGGAGGAAGACGGAGGCAGCTCCTGCTCCGCAGCGGTGCTGCGTGACCTGGGGTCGCACGCTCCTGAGGACGGATCATTTCACACCGCTCCAGGGTCTGGCAGCGGGACCCGGCACCTGCACACCCTGGATGCAATTACGTGCTCCCCAAACGAGAACCCAGATGCAGACCAGCGACTTTTGGCCGCGATCCGGTGACTTGGGGGTGCCGGGGCATCTGCAGAGAGACTCAGCGGGGGGAAGAGCATCCCCCGGGCAGCACCGTGCGTGGCGGCAGGGCTGGCAGCGAGCCTGGCAGCTCCCAGCAGGCAGCGAGAAGGCAACCGCCCGCATGCCGGGGCCGCAGCGCCGAAGCAAGCGAAGGATTTTGCCAGGGGAGCCGGCGGCATGGCGGGGGGGCAGCTGCCTTTCTGCAATCTCCTTGGAGACCGCGACCGCTCCGCAAAGAAACCGCACTCCTCCCGGCAGCACTGCACGGTGCCGGTGGGGCACGAGGGAGCAGGTCCCCCCCGCCGGCACCGGTGGCCGCTTTGCAGCCGCCTCACGCCCTCCCCGCCGTGCAAGCATGCCGCTCGGCTCGCGGCGGCTCCCATCCACCCGGCGCTGACGCCAGAGAAACAGCGGGAGGAAGAGGCTAATCTGGGAAGTTATTCATAATTCAGTGTGTACAAAACAAGGCGGCATCCGAGGAGGGAGGAATTTCCAAATCACCGTTCCCACAGCAACCCGGGCTCTGCCCCTGCACACACCAACAGCTCGAGGAGCCGCGGCACGCGGTGCCATTGCCTGCCAGCGCGGTGAGGCCAGCCCAAGCCAGCGCTCTGCGCGTCAGCGCCGTTTGGGTGAAAAAACCAGCCCTAGAAAAGGCAGTTTTTGTGTAATCCCGGGTGAAGGCTGGCTTTCTGCTCCTGGCTGGAAAGCCCTCCTCGCCATCTCGAGAGATGCTGGAGGAGGAGGAGGCTTCTGCCAGGAACAACGCGGGTGCTCGGCGGGCGTCTCGGCAGCTCTCGAGTACATCAACCATTGGCGGGGGACAGAAATAAAGCAGCGAGCAGATAAAGCCCTGCCCCGAGGAAATTTTGGATGGTTTTAGATCGGCTGCCATCAGGTGAAGCCGGGCAGGGCTGACTCCTACGCCCATGCTGCAGGTCGCGGCCCTGCCAGCAGGTACCGGCTGCCCCCACCGCCACCAGCGCCGTGCCGAGAGAGGGGCATGGGGATCAAACCGGCGTCCCGGCTCCCGGCACGGCAGAGGCGCTTTGAGGGGAGGTGAAGGGGACTCGGCGTGCGACCTGCAGCCACGTGGCAGAGCTTGTTTTGGGTGTTTTCGTGTCGCCGCCAAGCACAGGGCTCGAGGTCCAGTGCACACCGGCTTGCAAGATGCTCAAACCACGCACAGCGGAGACCAAAGTGTGCGCGAACAATGCGGCGTTTTCCAAAGGCTTGTCTCCGGGATTTCTCCGCCAGATCCTGACGCTGCAGGTCTCTGAGTCAGACCCGAGCGTCTCTTGGGGACAGAGGAGCCCGCTCCTCCCGGGGGTGGGGAGGAAGGAGGGAAGCGCTCCCTGACCCCAGCCAGCCCCACGGCGGAGGGGAGAGATGCTCAGGGCAACACGGCCAAGCACTTCACGGAACGGCACAGCGGGGAGGAAAAGGAAAACCGAAGGATTTCACCCACTTTGCATCACCTCCAGCAGCCCTACAGCCTCCTGCTTCCCCCCCGCAGCGATGGGCAAACATCGGGCCGCAGGGGAAGGGGAGGGCAGAGCTGCTGCTGCTGCACCACGCCAGCAAAGGACCCGAGGATGCCGAGCAGCCAGACCCCGCTGCCCATGTGCCGACCCACCCAGGGGCACAAGTCCACGGGGACGGGTCACCCATCTGCCAGCACGTCCCTGAGCAGCATCCCACCGCACGGCCCCCACGGCCCCGTGCCCTGGAAACGGGGCTCTCCCACCGCCCCAGAGCAGAGAGCCGCAATGGCGCGCGCAATACAGAGGGGGAAACTGAGGCAGGGGACGAGGGAAGCGTCAGTCTCCCCGCAGCCATCAGAGGGCATGCTCAAACCCTCCCCCAGACCTCCTGCATCCCGTGACATGGGGGTGCCCCAAGAAGAAAAAGGGAATGAGCAGGGGGAGTCAGACCAGATTGAAGAGGAGCCTCCCTGGGAGGGGACTCCATCCAGGGACAGTGACGGACGCCGGCGATTGCTGCACCGCTGGGGAGTGGAGCAGAGCACCCTCCCCACCTCGCCCCGCGGTCACCTCCCCACCACACGTCCCCACGGTCACCTGCGTGCTGTCCCCCTCCAGCCGGGGGGGTCGGATGCTGGACAGGTGAATGGTTTTGTGGTCCCCAGAGTTCAGCTTCACCACGATGGCATCCGCGTTCAGCACCTGCATCACCTGGGGAGGAAGAGAGGCCGAGGTGAACACCGCGCCCGCAGGCAGCCAGCACCCGGGGCAGCACCAGCCCTGGAGCCGGGCACCGCCACGATGCTACCCAGGCTCTGGCACCCTCCCTGACCCACCCCGGCTCCCGCCCCCGGCACAGAGCGAGGGCTCCAAGCCCGTGAAGGTGCCCGGTGGGTCACTGCAGCAAACGCGGCTTGCCAGCGCATCCGGGATCCTGCTCTCCGAGCCCAAGGAGCTCAGCGCTGGTCAGAGCCCTGCAAGGTCCCCATCCGGCGATACCGCGGCACACCAGCACATCGCCAGCCGCCCACCGTCCTGCACCAGGGCTCAGCCCCCCAGGGTTTCACTCCAGAAACAAAACTGGGTAGGGACTGGACCACAGGCATCGATACTGGACGATGGACGAGCGAACAGAGAGGAGGGAGTGAGCAAGCACAGCCCGCAGCAGAGACTATTCCACCCTGCGATTGTGCAACAGCACGTCCTGGTTGGTGGTTCTCCACGCACCCGGGGAGCAAATTAATTAGAAAAACTGGTGGCAAAGGCAGGCAGGGCTGCGCAGGCAGGTGGAGGACAGCAGGGCTCAGGGCACACTGTTTTAATCTTCTCCATTTTCATTAAATGCTGCTCTCCAGCCCAGACCAAGCGGCAGCAGGCAGAGCAGGACAAGGCACCCGGGTATTCTCGCTGGCACGGCACCGACCTTTCCCCGCCTGCTCCCAGCACAAACCCAGTTCCCCCAGTCACACCGGGGCAGAAGGTTCCCATTGTGGCTCATCCACGACGAGCCCTGGGAGCACAGCCCCACACAGCCCCCAGAGCTCGGGGGCAAGCGGAGGGAGGAGGGCACAGACTTGCTCCACTTGCAGCACTTCTTACCCCAGCGAGCACATCAGTCCCTCGAAACGTGCTTAGCCAAAGGGATAACAGGATTAGAGGAATTAAAATTAAAGCAGACACCGAGGATTGCCAGGGCTTCTCTCGGCACAGCAAACCCCCCCAGGGGACGTCCCTACCCGGGGACTCGGCCTCTCCCGGGCCCCAGATCCTCCGTTTTTCATAGCAGAACCGAGCCCAGAGCAGTTTGCATGTGAAACGGAGTAATCAAATCTCATGCTTCAGGGCATCCCCACCGCTGGAGGGGTCAGGACGGGCCCCCAGCACACGCTGGGCATCCATCCCTTCCCTCTCAAAGAAGGCTTAGAAAAAGCTAGATGTGAAGATAAGATACCGCAGCCAGGGGAGCTGCAGGTCAGATCCGGGGGCAAATCCCGCGCTACATTACGCATCCATCGCACACGCTCCGCGCTTCCATGCCAGAGCTGTGGGAGCGGCGGTCAGATCTCATTTGCTCTCTGGGAGGAGGCGGCAGCAGGGCAGAGCCGCCAGCTCCCGGCACCCCGGCCTCTGGCACGGCCCCAGTTACGTGCAGGAGCCAACGACTGGCACCGGGGACTCGCCAAGCCCCTCCGGCCCCGACCACCCCCCTTCCTGGCAGGAATTAACTTGCAGGGCCCTTTGCCAGGCTGAGCCGGCCGCGACGGCTCTCTGCAGGGGCAGGGGATGCTGCGGGACACGGGGACCCCGCAGCTGCAAGGCCCAGGCGGGACAGGACCATCCCGGGGTGCCCAGCCCCCCTCTCCGCCCCCAGCTCTTTGGGGAAGCTGCCCCCCACACCACCCCCCGGGCACTGGTCCCCGCTCCAGGCAGGAGCCGCAGCCCCAGCTCGGCAGCATCGCCCCGTGCACGGAGGCGGCCGCAGGCGCTCTGCACCCCCCAGGGACCCTGCGGGCAGGAGGGGGTCACAGGGGTGAGAGCGGCAGCAAAACCGGAGACTCAGCACAGCCTCAGAGGCCGTGCCATTTTTCCTGCTAACAGTTTCTCAGCTTGCTGCAGCCAGCTTCCTTTATCTAAGATGTATCGTGGCTTCACCTGTCTCAGAAAGGCATTTTGATAAACGGATTGAAAGGATTTTTTTTTTTTTCTTCTCTAAAACCTCTGCAGCTGCTTCTTGCAAAGCCTGCACGCTCCGGCACCACTTCGCCGAACCCCCCGGACACAGCCTTCACCCCACGCCCAGCTCCTCCAGCAACCCACGGCCGAGCCCCAGCCAGGCTCGCCGCCCTCGCCGATCCCCCAGGGCAAGGAGGACAGAGCGCTGCCTTGTCGATATTTTCCACGTACAACGTTTCTCTCGCTGCAAGCGCTGATCCCAACGAGGTTTCCTGTTTTCCACCCCAGGGTTTTGCCGGCCCCCGCCACCGGCTTCACCCCAGCAGCTCCCCTGGGTGCTCAGGGGGCTGAGGACCCTCATGCCCAGGGCCATTCCCCCCCCCTGCTGCCACCGTGCCCCCTGCAGCCCCCCCAACGCAGCCTGCTACCGCCACGCTCCCTCCCTGCCGTAACGAGGGCAGCTCGTTAGCACTCCTGGGAGAGGCCTTGGGGCCAGGCTGCGGCCCAGGGAGCATCCTCCCGCACCCTGTCCTCGCGCCACGGGGACAGCGGCACTTCAGTACCCAGCACCGAGAGAGGGGCCGGTGCTGCCCCCCAACCAGTAAACTGCTTTTGGGGGGGTTTTGGCAGGGTCTGGTGCTCAGCTTGGCAGGACAGGGGCTCCCGGGCTGGCTCCGGCAGATCCCGCTGAGATCTGAGACGATTTGGCCACGAAAAAGCTCCGAGGGTTTTGCAAAGCGGCGGGGGGGGAAGGCACAGGCACAGCTCGTGCACAACCGCCTCCTCCAGCCTGCAAAGCGCTGGATCCGTGCACGGAGGAGGCGGTGCACAGCCTGGCCAGCGAGCCCGGATGCGGCCGAGGGGCCGCCCAGGGAGCCCAGCACCCCCCCCAGGGAGAGCTGCTGCTCTCAGCCGTCCCCCCCTGACCCCGAGGGGGCTGATCCTGCCCCGCAGCAGGGAGACGGGAGGACACAACCTCGCGCAGCCTTCCCAGCCCTGGTACAAGGCTGCATCACAAACAGCTTTTGGCAGGGGATAGCTCCCAGCATAAAGTATTCAGCTCTAAGCAGCGCTGTCCCAAATTCCTGGGTGCTCTAAGACAAGCTGACGTAGGGAATTCAGGAGAAAGCCTCCAGCCTCTCCACATTTTTATTCCGCCGCTTTTCTTCTTGCCACTCACAGGCATCAAATCCACAATCGAGGCCAAGCCTTAATTTCTCCCCAAACCAACCCCCCCGCTCAAAGCACCGGCTTCTGCCTTTGCATCGGCAGCTAACCGCGACGGCATCCAAAATTAGCCGGAGCCGATTTGCCGCGGTTGCTCAACGGTGCAAAGACAGGTTGGGATCTTCCTCCTCCTCCCCCCGCCCCGCTGCCCCACAGCAGCTCCTACGGCAGCTCTGCCGCCGCAAACGAGCGCCTCGGCATTTTGCCGAGCACGGAGGCGGCTTCAGCGCTGGAGCAATCGCTGCCTGCCTGCCCGCTGCCTGCCTGCCCGTGGGTACCCGGACCCCTCTGCAGGGCACAGGGAGGAGGGGACGGGGCTCACGCGGCCCCTCGGGGACGCCGGGCACGTGCCCAGCTCTGGGTTCAGCTCCAGCACTCCGAGGTGTGCAGGCATTTGTCCTGGTTTTCCCTGTCACTTGCAATTCCTGGGAAGGGAAAAAAGACCCAAAATTGACACTGCAAAACCGGCAGCGCCCGGGGGGGGGCTTTGGCTGACGGCTCCCTAAACGTGGGTTTGCAGGGGTCTGCCCAAGGAGCAGGTTTTAACCAAAGGCAGAGAAATTCTGCGTCTCCTCCCCAGGAAGCAGGACGGCACCGTGGTGCTCGCCGCGTTTGGGGGCTCTCGCTGCAGAGCCAGGGCAGCCAAACCGTGCCCGAGCGAACCCCAGGCTGCAGTGAGCCAGGGCGGGGGGGGAGCACTCCCAGACTGGGGGGGACCACGGCAGAGCAAGGGGCTGTGCCCAGAACCGGGGGCCACCCCGCACACTCGGCCCCGGGGCCCTAAGCACGATGCAGCCTACGCACGGTGTCCCCTCCACGGCACCGGGGGTGGATTCCCACCCCTCCCGGAGGGATGGCTGCCGCCCCACGGCAACACCCGGCACCAGGGCTGGGGATGGCGCTGAGCCCCAAACCCACCGCAGACCCCTCTGCTTTCTTGCCGGGGTGCTCAGGACGAGAGACCTGCCTGCCGCAGCTCTCCGCCAGCGTCCCAGCCCGCGCACGAGCCATTCAACAAAATGACGGGCGCCTTCGAAATGCCAGGAGCGTCCACCCACCCCCTCCACCAGCCCTCTGCAAGCTGCTGAGCAAAGCATGACTAACAGCCCCCGTGCCGGCTCCTGGCACGGGCTCCGGTGGCAGCTTCTGCCAGCAGCAGGATGGCACTTCCGACCGCACCAGCGCCTTGGCACGGCGAGCCCCGTGCCCGCAGGGGCATTGGCCCGGGGGGTATTTCTGCCTGCGACAGCGGCACCGTGGGCAGGCACCAACCGCGGTCCTGCTCCCCAGGGATGGGCTCCCACCTCTGGCCGCCTCGGCGACCCTCCGAGTTTGTTCAGGCCACCGGGAGAGGAAAAGCCCAGCAAACCCTTCACCGCCTGGGGAACTGGCGGGATGTTTTTTGGGGACCCCCGCTACTATCAGCCAAATCGGAGCTGACAAACGGCCGGTTGCAGAGAAGGGCAGGCAGGTAAGCTCAGAGTTAAAGCTTGAGCCAGCACCTCCCCAGCCTCATCCCCCAGGACAGGAGCTGCCGCGCAGATCCCAGTGACGGCACCGTGCGGATGAGCTAATTAAACTGGTTGCACCACGCGGCTGAAACTGGAGCAGCCGCAAAAGCTCCCGGCTTTACCCTGCCTGGCAGCTCCAGAGCTCCCCGAGCCAGCGCCCGGCCAGGCGTGCTCTGCCCCAAGCCCTGCCGCCCCAGTCTCCGTCGCAGGCGGCAGCCCCCATGGCAGGCAGGCAGGGAAGGGGCAGCCCCCAGGAGCAGCCAGGCTGGCTCCCACGCCTGCAGGCAGGGTGCCCGGGCACAACCCCGGCTTCCTCCGTGGCAGGGACGGAGCAGCTGGAAGGATGCTCCAGGGTGCGGGGGGAGCGCAGGGGTTAAGCTGACTTTCCAAGAAGCCCAGCTGCTGCACGTTTCTCCGTTTCCAGCAGGACCGAAGCCCCCCGCCGCCGTGCCAGGCGAGCCGGCAGCACCATCTAGCGGGCTGCTTCCCCCCCCCAACCCCGAGCGCTGCCTGGACCCCCGTGCCCTGCCGCAGCCCACCCCACGCTGCCAGCAAGCCCTGCCCAGGGGAGATGCTCCTCCGCGGGGACGTGCACCAGCCCGGGCAGGGGCAGCGCCAGGCCAGCCCCGCTTCCCTTCCCTCGCGTCCTCCCTTCTGCATCGGCTCCGCGCTCCGAACCGCGCCAGGGCAGGGGTAGGCATGGTTTCCATGCGGCAGGAACACGGGCATCGCTGCGGAGGGGCCCGCCTGGAGCTGCCCTCGTTACGCGTGGGGCGAGCGAGGCCTCCGGAGCTGGGTCCTGCCCCACGGCTCCACACCAGCAGCCCCCAGGGTCGGGGCAGGGGCTGTGCCTGACACCGCAGGCAGGAAAGGGGAGGAAAGCTCTGCCAAGCCCCAAGAGCCCTCCCCGCAGGCAGGGGAGCGGCAGGCAGGGCACGAGCATCTCTGCAGCAGCCGGCAGCTGGAGCGAGGCCCCGGAGCACCCACCAGCCCGTCCCCATTCACCGTGGGCCCTTCCCCTCCCCTCGGTTTCACCTCTTCCCCCCCCAGGTCTGCCTGAGATCCCAGTGTGTGCCCAGGCCATCGTGCACCACGGTCCATGGTGGGGACCGAGCCGACGCAAAACCCTGCGGGCTTTGTCCGAGCACACGTTGAGTCTGGCGAGGGCAGGTGGGCACCCTGCCCTCGCGCAGGCAGACCTGCCTGTCCCCTCCTTCGCTCTGCCAGCCACTCACCTTGGCTACGAACTGCTTGTCCTTCTGATCCAGGTTTGCCGTGGGGGCCACATAGTCCCTCCAGATCCTCAGCTTGCGCTCCTTGGCGAACCTGGCAGTGGGGGACAGGCGTGATGCCCGGGCAGGCGTCCCCAGCAGGGACGGACCTGCCGTACGTTAAACCGACCGGCAAAGCTCCGGCAGAGGCAGCGGGGCTGGTGCAGACTTGCAAGGAGAGATGGCATCTACCTCCCATCTGGGGGAGCACCGGGGGGACCCCCCATGGATGGGGAAAGGGGGCTGGAGTCACGCCGGACACCCTGTGGGTGCAGCTCGGAGCACGCCCACCCCAGCACCCAGCTCTGGGACTCCAGGCGCCAGCCTCACCTTTCGGCCGCGCGCAGCTTGTCAGCGCCGCGGGTGTAGACGGCGATGGACCAGTCCACGCAGCGGGCAAAGCCCTCCTTCAGCAAGAGCTCGGTGATGTTCCCGTTCTGCGGAGAAGGGGAGGAGGCACGCGCTCAGCCGCCGGGGGACGCGGCATCGGGATCTACCCCAAGGAGAGCTCGCCTTCCCGGTCCTGCTCTGCTGCGAGGGGGCACCTCGCCCGCCCCGCTCAGCCCCTTAGTGCCAGAGGTCCCCAAACAGCCCTGCATGGCCCGGCCGCAGCGCCCGGCACCCCCGGGGCTGTCAGAGGCCACCCCAGCCATGCCCACAGGGCTCTGCTCTCCTCGTGGGCTGCTCAGACGGACCACGGTCTCCCGCATCCACCGGTAAAGAGCCTACGACTCCCAGGCTGCTCGGAGCCCCCACCCAAGGCTCCTGGACCTTGCAACCGCCTTTAGCACCTCCAGCGAGCGAAGACCAACAGCCCGCCGGGACCCTCTCCCACCCAAGCCCCACTTGCCGGGTGCAGGATGGTGCCCAGGATGTTCTGGTTGTGGCAGCTCTCCAGGACGATCTGCACATCCCTCTGCAGCAGCCGTGACTCCGTGAAGAATTTGGCTTCAGCTGCAAACGGCTCGGGGACTTCGGGGGCATCCGCCTCCCGCTTGAACGTGGGGCACTGCGGCAGAGGGGGGATGGTCAGGGCAGGGGCTGACCCCCTAAAGCCTTGGCAAGGGGTGGGAAACCTCCATGGGGAGGAAGGCTGCATGTAGCCCCCGTGCCCCGGCTGTGGCTTCTGGGAGACGGGCTGGGGGGCTGCGCACTGGGGGCCACGCGTACCAACGCTCCCGTGCCATTTGGCACCGACACAGCCCTCTACCTGCCCCAGCAAACACTGCCGGGACCAAGGTGGATATGGAGACCAGCTCAGCATAACCCTGCTGCGTGCAGCCTGGGTCAGATGGATAAGGAAAAAAGGCTCCGGTGCTCAGCGCGGAGCTGGTACCCACCTACCCCAAACCTGTGCCCATCCCCGCAGTGACATCCCGCACCAGCACGCGCACAACCACAGGCTGCAAGCAGCCCGTTACTGGAGGGGGCACGCAGGACAACACAGCGGGCAACAAGGCCGCCGCACCCCCGCCTCCATCCCTCCCTGCCCTGGTCCTGGCAGCCGGGGCAGCAGGCAGGTACGGGTGTGAGCCCTTGCACGCTTGCACCAGTGCTGAAAGGCGCCGAGGAGGATGCACAACAAATGATGGTGCAAATTCCAGAGGGAACTCGCTGCAGAGAGGACTGCTGAGCATGTCTGCCGGGGTCGGGGCCAGCGGCCCAGCCTCACCTTGATCCCCGAGAGCATGACGGTGACCAGGTAGTAATCGGGGAGGAGAAGGGCCCTCACCACGCTGCCATCCCGGACGTGCTCTATGATGGCTGCGGAGCAAAAGCAGAGAGGTTGGTCCTGCTGCAGAGGGGCCCGGCAGCACCCGCAAAGCCGGAGCCGACTCTCTGCGGCGAGCGGATGCCAAGGATGGTACCCAGGCAGCGCGGTGCAGGCAGCCGGCCCCCGAGGCCACGGGCAGGCAGCGGAGGATGGAGGGCAGGGCGACTCCAGCGCCCAGCAACGAGGGCCAGAGCTGGTGCCAGCTTACCGTTGACTGGCTTCTGGTGCATGGAGTCCACGAAGTGCCGGGGGTTTTCGATCGTGTACTTGAGATCCCGGATGGTGTGGGAGCCCGTCCCCTCGCTCCACATCCCCTTCTTGGCGCTCTTGGCCTGCTCCTCCAGCTCTGCCAGCCGGCTCTGCTCGGGGCTGCAAGGACAGGACGAGACGGGGTGAGGCCAGGCCACGGGCAGGCAGGACGCTGCCGGTTCCCGCGTGTTTTATCACCGGGAACATCCACCTTCCAGGCACTTTTCTGGATGCTTTAGTGATTTGACCACCCACATCTAGAAGAGGCACCGCCTGGGTGAGCCAGTGGGCAATGCTTCGCGCTGCTGACAGCAACACGCACGGTAAACCAAACTAAGTTTCTCCAGTACCGCGGCTGCACCATCAATGTCCGAATACCCACCGCTGGAAGCACCATCTCCAGTGGACTGGGGAGGTTTAGCCCCCGCAACCCTTTCAGAAGCTGTTTTTGTGTGCGCCGCGGTGGAAAGGCAGCCCCGGAGAGACACGACAGCCCCAAACCCCGGCGTGGCGGAGCAGGGACGGCAAACCCAGGTAGGCGGCTCACGTGCCACACCAAGCCACAGAAGGTCCCGGTCCTGCCCATGCAGGCAGCCACCGAAGGTGGAGAGCGGCAGCAGCCCCGTCCCGGCGCTGATGGCCAGCCCTGCCACGTGCGGTCATAACTCATTGAACAAATTCGGTGATATTTGTGTTTTAGTATTATTCAGGGCAAAGCTGCAACCTGGTGAATCCCAAATTCACTGCGGAAGCACCCGACTCAAGCAGCTGCTGAGCGAGTGGCTGAGCGTCACCTCACGCACCCATTAACACACCCTTTGAATTAGGAGAGCAAACGCGGAGCAGCGACGCGCTCCAGGCGATATTTAATTGTGGGAAGCTCAGTCCTGCGCTCACTGCGCTGCACCAGCCCCATCACGGCGGCAGCGGAGCTGGCGGCAGCAGCATCCCCCAGCCGGGGTTGCTGCACGTCCTGCACCGTCATCACGGGGGTCAGGGCGACCGGCTTCACCAGGCACGCTGGGTGCACTGGCGGGAGGAGGTTGAAGGAACGGAGCAGCAGACCCCCGCACGCCTGAAGCCACCAGAAGGTCCCTGCGGGGTCGCCCGGGTCCCCCCAGCACAAGCAGAGGACAACAGCACCCAACCTGCACCCCCGTTTCCTTCCCTCCGGCACAACAGGCAAGTCCAGAAGTGCCTGAAAAGTGCCGGGCGGCAAACGCACGGGGGCTGCGGTCACCTCCCCGGCCGGAGCGAGGGGCTCCACCATGCTCCTGCCTAGAGCCAGGGGAGGGGGCTACCCGGCCAAGGGAGGGGGCTTTGGCTGGGAAGGCTGGCTGGGGAGCAGGGACGAGCGGAGAGGAACCGAGCCAGACCCAAGGTCCTGCCTGGCCCATCACCCTGGTTTCCAGGCGCCTGGGGGGGCACCAGCCGTGGTGCGTACACCGTGCAAGCACAGCTTCCTCTGGGCGTCCCAGCTGCATGGCCACGGGCGGTGGCAGCCACGTGGCCCGGCTGCTCGGACCAGCCCTGCGTGGGCTGGCGGTCCCCCTCCAGCACAAGCCCCAGCAGGGTCCCAGGGGACGTTTCCAGCGGGAAGCAGGAGAAAGCCAGCGTAAAAACCCCAGCGGGCAGGCGGAGGCTTTCCTCCTTCACTCCACCTCAACGCAGGAGGTGCGGGACCAAGACAGGGCGACGAGAGCTGACTCCGGCTGAACCCCATCCATCCTCCGAACGACGCAGGTCCTCGCCAGGCTCCACCGCCGGTGCTGCGCCCACTCCCCCGGCAGCTCCTTGCCCCCGGCCCCAGCAGCACCCCAGGATGGCAGCTTCTGCACCCCTCCAGCGCAGGCACAGCGGCTTTCGCACCTCTCCCAGGCTTTCCTGCCCTGCGACGGTCCCCGACCGCGCCATAAGCGAAGCCACTGAACTCTGCCGAGGGCACCCAGAGCCCACCAGCACCAGGCAGGGAGCACGTTCCCCAAGGGCTCACGACCGGGAATGCGACCCCGGGCAGGCAGCACCCGATGGCACTGGAGGCTGCAGCACTGGCAAGCCCGGGCATAAAATAACCCATCCGCACCCTTGGCAACGCACGCTCTGTTTACTCACCGTACCTGTTTACAGGCTGCACTACCGAAAACACTGGGTGGAAAGCATCCAAGTGTGCCAGGAACAGTTTTAGGAAGCGACACGGGCAAGCTTCCAGCCCAGCAGGCGCGGGGATGGAAATAGCGTCCGACCGGTATTTATAGCAGCGCCACAGAAACAACTCGCACCCCTGGAACAGGATAGCTGGCGCCCGGGGCTATACAGGGGGATGCCGGCACACTGCAGCCGAGGCCAGGCTTCTCCCTTGCTCCGGGACGCAACGGGGCCAGGGCGAAGCATCGGCATCGGCTCCAATGGCATTGGCAGCGGCATCACACCGTCCAGGTGTAGGACGAGGGGCAGGAGCATCACATCACCTCTCTAGCACGAGTTAAAGCACCTTGACTCCACACCAGGCGTTATCTTCCAGCGACTGAGAGCTTCAGAAAATTTTCTGCTCTGCGGCCCAGGGCTGCAGCGCTGGTGCTTCAGTGTCCAGGGCAAGGAGACACCCGGCTCCCGCTCCACAACCCCTCACTACCGCAACCCTAAAGACAAGGGCTCACCGTGCCGGGATACCAACGCCTCTGAAACCCAGGCACCGCAGAGAGCCCAGCCAAAGCCGGGGAACCCAACGGCTCCACGCCCGGGTAAATAACTGCAAAGGATCGGCGCAGCCGCCCAGCACAGGCTCACCAGGGCAGCGTAGGAACCGGATACGTACTTGTTGGCTCGGATCCCTTCCCGACGGGAGGCCAGCCCTTCGGCCACGAGGGACTCTGCAATGTTCTCGCCGCTCGTGTCTGCGGAGAGAGGAGGAGAGGAGTCAGTGAGACGGCCACCCCGCGCGCTGGTGGCTCCGGAGGCATGCAGACCTCAGTCCTGGAAAGTTCTCCTAGCTAACCAGTGCCAGAGCAAGCCCGGAGCAGGGGGCTCCCGTCACCAGCCCGCTGTCCCAGCAGCACACGGTCTTCACGACGCATCGAGCGGAGTAGCCCAGGGCTCTCCCAGGGCAGCGTTCCCCCCAGACCAGGGCTAAGCAAGTGGGAAGGTGGCTCGTTGCTCCGCTGTACTGCCCGGCTGCAAGGCATGCTGTCACCCAGGACCATCTCCGGGGAAGGGGACGCCCTCAGCACCCCGGGGCAGGCCGGCGATGCCCACCATCACCAAAGGGGCTCTCTGGATTGCCAACAAAGGCCGCAGTACCAGCACAACCTGCAACGGCCACCTCTGCACAGGGCATCCTTCCTCTGCGGAAACATGGCGGGGTTCACGGCAGAGCCCCCCGGGGAGGCGGGGGGACAAACACCACGGTCCAGGGAGGGACCCCAGGCCAGGGAGAGCAGGAGAATTCAGGCAGAATCCCCCAGGAGAAGCCCCCAGCTGCCCACGCAGAAGGGAGGGCACAGGGCTGCACGGCCCCGAGCAGCAGCGGAGGGTGGCCAGGGAGGGGGCGCAGGGCACTGCCCAGACCCCCACCCTTCCCCAGCACCTCCGCTCCGGCTCAGCCACCACCGGCGAGCGATGGCAAGCCCCCACCCCTCCAAAGCCTGGTGCCGCAGACAGCTGCTGCATCACTGCCAGGGAAGCTGTCGCAGCGTTTCCATATTAATAGTATTTAAACCTTGACAAACTTCATCAGGAAACATTTTATGCTTCATTTCTCACCTCCGCGGTGTGACAGGCTGGGATTTAACAATAAGGACGACACCTACGCGGGAGGCACGGGATAAAAGTCCTTAACGTGGCAGACAACAAGGCTGCAGATGACTGAGAGGCAGCACTTCACTTATCGCGGTGGCACCAAACAACAAAACCGCTTTCAAGGTTTATTTGTTGCAGACTGTGCCGTCAGAACCTGCCAGGCTTCCCGCTGAAGGGGTGGGAAAGCGGAGAGCAGCAGCTCTCCAAAACCGTGATCCCTCACTCTGCAGGAGGGGATCCCCAGCCCAAAGGGCTTCCCAGTCCCCCAGCCCACGAGCAAACTGAGAACTCAGGAACGAGCCTGGAGGTAACCCAGTTCTTCGTGTCTCAGGGGACAGGCTCATCATGGCAGCGCGTAGAGCCCTGCTCCCCTTTCTCGCAGCCTGGGGACTGTGGGGGGGGTCTCGCATTCCCATACCGGAGGAGGACCCCCGTGGGGACACGGGAGATGCTGGCCGGAGCGCGCTGGGATGCAGCTGCGATGGGAAGCCAGCCCTGGGTCACCCTCGCAACACTGACGAGGTGCTGGTGGTGGAGAGGGGCTCTCGGCAGGGTTATAGCCCACCCCGGGCCACGCTGGCCCTGGCCACATCCAGCAGAGCCTGAAAACCTCTGAGGAGAGAGCTCCAGGCTCCCCGGGGAGCTGCGCGGCTGCAAACGCCCCTGGCGATCCCCTGCAGCAGGGCACCGAGGCCAGCAGCGACGCTGGGATTTCTGGCCATGCAGCGGAGCTGGTGGCCGGCAGCGCTCGTCCTGCCCAGCCAGAGACACCGGCAGCTCACGCCGCAGAGCCAGCGGGAGCCTCTCCCCAGCACCGTGGGCCACCTCCTCTCTCCCCGGACCTCTGTGCAAACCCGTTTGTGCCGCACTGCCCCAGGACAAACCCCGTCTGCAGCGGTGAGCAAGTCCCGGCCATTCGCTGCCTGAGCCAACCTCCCGCTTCCACGGCAGGAAAGGCTCCGAGCACCGCGGCGATGCCAGCGAGCACGTTTGGAGACGAGGACTGCCTCACGGCACCTCCTCACCCTCTCTGGTCTGGCCCCACACAGCCGAGCTGCGAGCAGCAGGGTCTGCAGGGACACGGGGCAGAGAGCACCCGACCCCCCCAGTCCGTACCAGAGCTACCCCAGGACACACACACCCAAAACGCCGCAGCCCCTGAGCCCCTTTACAGCCCCTTGCACACGCCTGGCCCTTCCCTCCTTTACTGCTCAGTTACCGCTGAGCTTCCCACGGCAGAGGAGGCTGCCAGGGAGCCCTGGCTGAGCCCGACCTACGCCCTGGTCGTGTCCCAAATATCCCAGGCGTGGGGCCGTCCCAGCTCCACACCGACTCTCCGGTGAGCACAGAAGTGTGCTGTTGGCTCAGCGCATCTCCTGCCCTGTGCCGAACCGGTGCATCCGGCTGCCCCGGTAACCCCGAGCTGGGCGGCACCGGAGGACAAGCTGGGTCCTGGTGAGCACCCACGTCCCAAGAGCCCACTCGCCTTGAGTGGGTCTCGTCCCCCTTCTTGAAACCCACGGGCAGTTTATCCAGGAGCTAAGCCCAGCAGAGCAGTGCAGTGCAGCCCAGAACCCAGCAGCAGGATGCGGTCACCTCTGAGCCGCTTCCTCTCACCGTTACTCTGACCAGACCGGGCAATGGCCAAGGGCTAACCATGGGGACCGAGAGCCCAAGAGCTCACCCACCAGCACAGCTGGAACCAAAATTGGCCAGAGCCGCTGGCAGAGGGGACGCAGCACCCAGCAGAGCGCGGTCCGGTGTCGTGCTCACCATGAGAGAGGACCTGACTGGAGCCAAAGCCCACCCGCGCCAGCACCAAAAAGCTGCTCCGAGCCAGGGACAGCGCTGCCTGCAGGCATCGCGCGGCATTTGGGCTGAGCGGCTTCGCTCCCGGCACTCCGCCGCATCCTCAGGGACCGCAGGTAAGCTGGCTCCTTTTGGGAGATTTCGATCAGCCGGAGACGAGCAAGAGATTTATAACGACAAAAAGGATGGCAAGGGGAAACCCGTGGGAATTCACCTAAGGTGCTGCCTGCATCCGTGTGCTGCGGTACATCAACCAGCGGCTGCAGCTCCGGAGAGCGCAGCCCTGCCGTCAGCTGGGACCGTCGTCGAGCATCGCTCCCCTCCAAAAGCCGGTGCTCCACCAAAAAGCTGCCATGCGTCCTTCTGCTGCCGACACCGCATCCCAACCCACCCTCTCGGACAGTAGCTCCGGCTAAGAGCACCCTTCAGGTGCCTGGCGGACCCCTTTGCGCTCACCTTTCCCCAAGTACACCATCCCGTACTCCCGGCCTTGCGGGGTCTTGTACTCCACGGTAAAGCAGACCTCCTTCCCGATCAGCTTCTTCCGCAGAAACTCACGTGCCGGGAATCCCCAGGGCTGGAGGGAAAGAAGTCGACGTGAGCCGATGGGTCGAACGCAGCCGGGGAAGCCTCCCCATCCCGGGGGACTCACGCTCTCCTCCACGTGCGCTGCATTAGCCCGGGACCACGCTGGAGGCTGTTTTCAGCCCACGAGCTCACAGAGGAACCGACCCTGTTACTCTGCAGGAGGAACACCCCCTCTCTCCCCCAAAAGTGGTCATGGTTGGTTTTTCCAGCCGGCCTCGTGCTGCCCAAGCACACCCAGACCCAGCCGGGGGTCCTGGGGCAGAGTGAGCAGGGCTGGAGCTGTGCCGAAACGGGGGGCTGGAGCAGCCCCAGGTCCCAGGGATGCGGCGGGGGGTTCCCCAGCTCCTGCCCAAGGCTGTGCGGGCATCCATGGCGAAGGAGCAGAGCAGGACCAGCGCAGCAGCTGTGCCTGGCCAGGAGAAGCCGGCTCTCGCGTCCCCCCAGCACCTCCCCGCACCGCGGCACGAACGCACCGGAGCCCCGGCGAGCTCAGCCCCACTCCACCGCAGTGGGTGGGTGGGAACACGGTCCGGAGGAGAGAACATGACGTGCTCATAAACAATTAGCAAACCTGACAGGCATAATTTTTTAAAAGAGTGACATTTAAAGACTGAAGCAGTGTTTAGAAGACAAACTCCCCAGGGAGAGCAATTAGCTGCCAGCGCTCTGCACCACCCCCGGGGCTGGGAGGATGGGTGGCCGGGACTGGGCTCCCTCCGACACAAACCCGCCGCTCACCGCGCCCCGCTGCCGGTACAGGCAGCCCTGCCTGCACCCAATCTGCCAAAGCAACACCCCTGCTGCCTCCTGTGCCCCCAGCCCCAGAGCAGGTACGGCCCCGGAGCAGGTACGGCCCCGGAGAGGGAGCGTGGAGGCACCACCGGCTTGCCCCGGTGCTGCAGAGCCTGCCCAGCCATGCCTGCTCCTCGCTGGCAGGTGATGCCGGCCCCATCCTGGCCACGTGTGCGACCACAGTGGGGTGAAGAAGGAGAAGTCCACCCCAAAATCAACACTAGGGGGCCAGAGCAAGGAAAGGATCTCTTAAAGGATGATTGAAGGGACCGTTTCATCCTCCATCTGCAGCACCCCGCATGGCCCCGAGCTGGGCAGGGGGGCAGAACTGGCGTGGAAGGAGCAGCCTGTACCCCAGCAGTGGGTCAGGCAGGGGAATGGATGATGCCTCTTGCAACGGCTGAGCCAAGGGCGCTGTGGTCCACGGGGCTGGACCAGCAGCATCGGGACACGCCGTCCAGCTCAGCCCACAATCCCCAGGGCAGGGGGACCACGTGGCACCGCTCGTGGGAGGCACCCACCTCGTCCGGGGTGTCCTTGGCATCCGGCTGGCCTGCGGCAGCACGGCGGGCGAGGTTCCCGGCACGGATGTTGCTGAGGTTGATCTGGCGCTCGGGGGGCGGCCCGCCTCGGGGCTGCCCACGGACGATGATGGCGCAGCCCGACAGCACCTGCGGGGAGACAGCGGGGTTACGGGGGGCTACAGAGGGTCCCGCAGCAGCAGCAGCTGCTCGGTAGCAGGCGGCAAAGGAGACTGGGGAGGCAAGAGGTGATGGAGCTGAGCACGCAGGCAGGTGATGCTGAGCAGACAGACAGACTTCCAGGGACGGATGCTGCCCCAGGCAGGGCACGGGAAACCTGGCACCATGGGGTACAACTTCTCACGGGTCTGGCAGAGCCAGGACTTGCCCCAGGTTTCCTGCTCGGAGATGCAGGATGGAGCCAAGCTCCGCACCCCGCACCTTCACAGCGGTACCTGTCAAACATCCCATCCCCTCCTGCAGCGCACACAGCGGATCCCAGGGTGACGGATAACACAGAGGACTTGGCAGATCGGGATTTTACTCCCGGTGCTGACCCATCAGATGAGCCCAGCCAGGCCACCTTCCCCCGCTGCTTCGGCTGCCGAGCACTCCGAGCCAGGAGCACGGCTACGCTGCGCAGCCCCATCCCGTCCCACCCAAGTCCCAGGGCTCCGGCAGCCCCATCACTCCCCAGTGCCGCAGGGGGACCCCCGTGTTCGGGAGGGCATCACACCCGCAGCACCCCGAGGGTCTCCGTGGGGCTGCCAGCACAGGATACGGGCAGGGAAAAGCCGGCACCGGCGCTGCCCCGGGGAAGCCTCACGGGACAGGGCACGCAGAACGGGAACGTGCCTGCGGCTGGCGGGACACTGCTCTCAGCACGAGGGCTTTAACCGCCCGGGCTGCCCAGCACAGCCGCGGAGAGGCTTACGAGAGTGTTGAGCGAGGAGCACGCTCAGAGAGGATGCTTTTACCTACCACGATGCTAAGAACTTTACCAGGGGATCTGAGCCCCCGGGAGCGAAGGGGCTGCAGGCAACGGGCTGTCCTCACCCTGCGCCCACGGCCAGTAACCTCAGCCACGTGACTGCGTTGAGGTCAGAACAACAAACCCGTATGGAAAAAAACTGCTGGGAGAATCCCCCAAAATGACAGAAACCCAAGCTGGACCTCTCCTCCTCGCACCCAACTCAATTACAGGAACCGGCATCACCCCACCTTGCAAAACCCCCGGGGTTTCTCCACAGCTCTGTCCCCGTACAAGACCCCCAGCCACCCAGGGCATCGGCAGAGCCAGCTCCAGCGCCAAGCCGGGCTCCCAGCCAGGCAGAGCGAGCGTGCCGGGGATCACCCTGTTCCCGTTTTAATCGGCGCTGGCTCCCTGCACGCGGGGTTGATGCTGCTGAAGCACTCGCAGAAAACCTCCGGGTTGGATTTCAGCACGTGCCCTGGCTTGCTGCCCACTCGAAATCCCCGCGGATGCATCCCAAAGCCAGAGGACTCGTACCCTGTAACGAAAGCCAGCCCGGCCCAGCGCCAGGGACACCAGCTCGCACCGAAACACGGCCCGCAGTGCCGACCCCAAGGGTCCGGTTGTACCGCAGCACGGTGCTTGCTGCCTCACGCCGCCTCTCGTGCACCGGTCCCACGGCAGAGACAGACACGCTGCGCGAGCTGCTGGGAATCGAGCTTCAAATTAAGCCTGAGCCGCACACAGAGCGATCCCCCGGCAAAGGCTCAGTGCTCGATACTTAAGGACTTAGAGGTTTCATCGCTGTAATTAACCTTAATCTTTAATTTATAGGGCATGGGGAAACAAGTCAGATGCTGTAACTGTTTTACCCAATCACCAACACAAACCCTGGATCCCGGGAAGGGGACGGGTTCGTTAGCGAAGCTGCTCTGCAGGTGCGTGCAGTGCTTTGGGGTGGGCACACCATCATCCCCCCGTGCCCGCGTCCCCGCCTGCGGAGCAGCCACGCCGCCTGCCCACCGCTCCCGGGATGGGGAACCGCACGCGCCTTCACGGTCAGCAGCTCCTGGCCAGGCTCGGGCAGCGATGGGACGGGAGGTGGTCCCAGCTCCTGGGGTTCACCCGCCTGCCAGCCCAAGCCGTGCTCGGCAAAAGTCAGCCTGGGCACCTCATCAGCCCTGCCTCGTGCTCCGGACAGAGGAAGCTGGGCTTAAATCAGGCTTAAACCTGTACTGCCAACACAAGTAGCGCAGGTTCAGAGGCGAGAACCGAGGCGAGGGCACGGGACGGACACGCGGGTTGCACGGACCCGGCTCCTGCGGCAGAGGGGACCCCCGAGCACGGGAGGGGACGGCACCGGGGTCCTGCTGGCACGGCCGTCGGCCAGACCATCGCGTCCAGAGCTGCAACTGCGGGGCACAAGAGTTAACGGCCGTCGCAGGAACGGGAAGGAAGGTAACAAGAAGTGAAGGCAGGATCCCAACCGAGTGGCAAAGAGACGGGCAGCCACTCACCCGGCTCTCCCTGTTTACCTGGAGACTCGCCAACGCGGGGCCCCAGCTCGGCTCCAAGCCGGGGGCCCCCGTGCCGCCAGCCAGGGCTGTGCCACGCTGCACCGCGCTCTGTCCGGCCCGGCCACCGACACCCCAGGCAGAGCCGGACCCCAACACGCCTGGCTGCCGCGAGTCCAGCCATACCCACCCCGGGACTCCGCGTGCTCCCCCAGCCCCCCAAAAGGAAGGAGCCTGCTCCTGCCCCATCCCACCCCACAGGGCAGAGCCCCAGCCCGGCTCCCGGTGGCTGCAGGGCTCAGACCCCCATCGCCTCCCCGCTCCCGCCCCCCATCCTGCTCCGCTGCGCCAGGACAAACCCCCTCCCCACTCCCAAACTCTGCGGTCCCGCTGCCCACCTGCTGCGATTTCAGGAGAAACCTGCATCAGGAAGGTGGAAAAAACCCCAAAACCTCCAAGTTCAAGAAGCCGTGATGGGAATCGCCGTGGAGCACACGGCCAGCACCACTCTGGGCAGCCCTGGCAGCTCCTGGCCCCGCGGCACCACCGCAAAGCCGAGCAGCGGCTGTGGAGAGCCAGGGACCCCCATCCCTCCGGGGTGCCCCCTGGGCAGGGGCTTGGGGCTGGCTGCCCTGGAAAGGGACGGGGGACCATGGGGCACACCCCGGTGGGGGGGGACACCCCGGGCAGCACCCCCCGTCAGGCACAGGGCACCGGGGCAGCGTGTGGCCCCCAGGAGCCGGTGCCCGCCGTGCACAGCTGCCTCTCAGCCAGCAGACACCGACCGTCCTGCCCAAAATCACCCTACGGAGCCGCATCCCCTCGGATGGAGCCAGGCTGGGATGAGCGGCCAAGCGAGGTTTTTCCCGAGCGTCCCAAAAATCTGCTCGCTGGGCACGAGACAGCGTGGGGCGGCGGGAACGGTTCCCCACGCCACCGGTGAGCTAAAGCACGGGGACGGCAGCGTCCCCAAACCTCCAGCAGCCCTGTCCCCGCCGCCACAGCAAGCTGCGTGGCGAAGGGACGCCCCGAGCGAAGGTCTCCTTCTGACGGCAGCGGGGGGGATTTGCAGCCAGCGCTGACACCTACCTGGGGGCGTCACCTGGAACCTCGAGAAAAAACTGTATTTGAGCACAAAACCCCCGTGTTTGGGCAACGGGACGACAAGGCGCCTTTAGCGGCCGACGGCCTTGACGACGGGAGCTGCGGCCGTGCCAGCACGCGAGCCCGACTCGATGCAGACCCGTGGAGAGCGAGGTCAGATCCCACCAACCCACCCTCTCCCGGCAGCGGCACGGGCGGCGAGAGCACCCTACGGCCAAATCCTCACCGGGGCGGGGGGGGCCACGGCAGGTACCGCGCTGGGGCAGAGAAGGCACCGGGGCGGGGGGGGAACGCGGGGAGCCGGACGCGGTGCCAGGGTCCGATCCTGCGGCACCTGCCAGACCTTTGCCCTCCGGGTCCGCGGTGCCGCCACACGTGGGGACCCAACGTGGACGGGCTGGGGACCCCGTCCCGCTGCTCCTTCCGTGGGGCTACGGCCGGCACGGGGAGAGGAGCAGGTGGGGGACCCCGAGGGACGCCCCAGCCCGCAGCGTGCCCGTGGGACCCGCGTCCCTGCTCACGGTGCCGAGGAATCCCGAGCTCCCCGTGGGCTGCGGGGCCGAGCGGGGGCCACGGGCCAGCCCCGGTACACGTTGGGGGGGACCCGGCCCCCCCGGCCCGGCCCGCACAGCCCCCGGGGCGGGGTGGGGAGCCCCCGCCAGCACCCCCCGCCGGGCGGTGGGATCCCCGGGGTGCAGCGAGGGGTGCCCGGGCCGGCGGGGCGGGGACAGCAGCACCGGCGGCCGGCTGGAAGCCGCGGGCAGCGCCGGGAGCCCCCCCGTGCCCGGGGAAAGGGCCCGGCTGTACCGGAAGGCGTGCGGGGGCCCGGGAGCAGGGCGCGAGGCTCCGGGAGGGCAGGCGGCGAGTGGAGAGGGGGCGGCGGGGGGGGGGGGGGGTCCCGGGCCCCGGAGGGGGCTGCGTGGGGCCCGGGGGGCCGGTTACCGGGACGGGAGGCAGGGCCCGGGTACCGGCGGGGGCTGCGGGAGGTGCCCGGGGGAGGGCAGTGCACCGGCGGGGGCCGAGGCCCGGGGCCGGGCCGGCGGGCGCACGAGGCGGCGGGCGAAGCGGAGAGCGGGGAGGCCCGCGGGGAGCGGCGGTCGCGGCGGGCGGGCAGAGCCCTTACCATCTTGACGATGCCGCGCTGGACGGTGAGGGGCGGCGCGGAGCCGCCCTGCCCGGGGGAGGCCGCGGAGGCCATGGCGGGGCGGGGGCGGCGGACGGGGCGAGCGCGGAACGAGCGGACGGGGCCCGGCGCGAGCGCGGAAGGGAGCCGCGGGGCGGGGCGGCGGGGGGGGCGGGGCCAGGCCGAGGAGGGGGGAAGGGAGGCGGGGCCTCCCCGCCGCCCCGCCCCGCCGCCCGGCTAACGGCCAACGGGAGGCCGGTCCCGCCGCGCGCTCCGTCCCGCCCCGCCGCGCCTCGACCAATGGAGACGCGCGGCGCCGCAGCTCCGGCCCGAGAGGCCGCCGTCGGGGGGTGACGTCACGCGCGGCCCCGCCTCGCGGAGGGGGGCGGGACTTCCGGGGCACGCGGCGCCAGGGACACGTCGGCAAAGGGCCGCCCGGGTTCCCACGTGGCCTCCCGCCGCGCCGGGGGCGGGGCCGGGCCGGGACACGCCCCCTTGCGTCACCGCCCGCCCCGCGGTGGTGCAGCGCCGAGCACCGGGCGGGGGGGGGGGGAGAGGGGGCTCCGGGGCGGGAGGGGGCTCCCGGGGCAGCCCCGCGCGGGAACGGGGGGGGCCTCAGCACGGGGGTCCGGAGGAAGGGGGGTCCCCCCAGCACGGCCCCGCGGGGAGAACGGGGGAAGGGGGATCCCCCCAGCACGGCCCCGCAGGGACGGGGGTCCCTCAGACAGCCCCACGGGGGTCCGGAGGGAGGGGGGGGTCCCCCGCCATGGACCCACAGAAGGAGCGGGGGTCCCCCCAGCACAGCCCCGCGGGGGAAGGGGGGGGTCCCCGGGCATGGCCCCACACCCCAGCACAGCCCCGCGGGGGTCCGGAGGAAGGGGGGTCCCCCGGCGTGGCCCCAGGGAGGTTTGGGGGAAGGGGGCTCCCTGTGCCGGCTCCCCCCTCACCGTGCTGCCCCCCCCCCGGCTCTGCTCCCCCAGCCCCCCCCCCCCCACACTCGGGGGGCTGCAGGGTCTCAGGGCCCCCCCGGTGCCTCCCTCCCGGTGCCAAGGGGTTCCCGACACGGCGCACGGCCCGGGCCCAGCAGCTCCTGCCGGCCCCTGAGCAGCGGTGTGGGGGGAAAGGGGAGGAGAGCGCAGCACCCCACCCGCACCCTGCTCAGCCGCTGCTGCGGGGGGGCTTTCGGCCGGTTTCGGGGTGGGCAGCGGCACGGCGGGTCCCTGCGGCCCCGTGGGTCAGCTGTGAGCACGGCCGCCCTCCCGCACCCCCTCCACCCCTCGGACACCCGCACCCTACCAGGAGGCTGCGGCGCCTGCGGCCGGCGCCGTCCGTGTCGTCTGAGGTGACCGGGGGCACCCGCACTGCGAGGGGAGGTGTGTCCCCCCCCCCCGTGGCCTCGACCACCCGAGGTCACCCACCGTCATCGTGTCCTGGCAGCGGGGACCTGCAGTCTGGCTGCGCTCGGGGACGTCGTCCCGCCGGGGATGCTGTCGCCGTGCGGCCGCGCTTCTCGCGGTCGGGGCCGTGGGGACAGACCTCGCGTCTTTGGGTGACCCCAAAACCCCCCGTCCGGAGCAGAGGGACCAGGGGAGCGAGCGCGGGGCTGGGACCTGCTCTGCCCCGGCATGCCACGTTGCTGCGGGCACGGCACCCAGGCCGGTGGCTCTGGCAAGCGACCGTCCGGCTGGTGCTTCACGCGTGGACAAGCGCTCTGCCCGGCTTGGGAGGCAATTCGGAGATGCCCCGGTGCTTACCTGGCCAGAGATGCCGTCCGTGGCCGTGCCGTTCCCCAGCGGCGGCTCTGCCCCCAGCGCGCCCGTTGCAGCATTCAGTGGCAGCCGTGCCCCTCACCGCGGTGCCAGGGCCCGGTGCAGGGCCGGGCCGGCTCCTCGCACCCTGCCGCCGCCACCGCTCAGCTCGGCGCTCGCCTCTGCCGGCTCAGAAACTGCCAGCCCGGCGCTGAGTCGTGTCATTTGTGGGTGGCAGAAAACGATTATCCTCTTTTGGAGTGGTCACGTAGGGAATCCAGGCAATTACGTCTCCCCGCATTCCCCGCTCCGGGGAACGGGAACGGAGCGGCACTGGCTCCCCTCGTCGGGCTGGCGGGAGCGGTTGCGGCTGCAGCCGTTGCTGCTGCTGTCAGGGTGGTCCCACGTCCCACTGGGCAGCCAGACCCCCTTGTAGTGGGTGCCGAAGCCCCCCGAGTGTGGGAGGGAGCCCACCCGCGCTGCCTGGCCGGGATGTCCCAGCTGCTCTTTGGGAGCGTCTCCTGCCAGCCCCAGGGCACCAGGTGGGTGCTGCGGGGGAGCCCCCCGCGGAGGTGTGAGCCCATCCCTCCATCCAGGCTCGGCGGGTTCCCGGCTTCGGCAGCGCTGCGGCACGCTGGCGCTCCTGCCTTGGCAGCAGGGACGTGCCGGGCAGGCGATGCCGGGCGGATGCAGGACACCGCTGCCCGGGTGCCCTGTCTGGGCACGGCTGCCGCTGCCCCAGCGTCGCCCCTCGCAGCCCGACCCCCACCCCAGGGTGCACTGAATGCGTCGGGGCTCTGCGGGGGAGGCTGGCTCCTGCCTGCGTGTCGGGGCCGGCCGGCCGGGGCCCAGGGCTGTGCCGCCCTGCTGGCATCTTCTGCCTGTTCCGGGCGCGTTGTGCAACCCTCACGTTCACGACGTTCCTTTAACACAGGGTTCGTTTCCTACACGCGGAGCCTGGAGGTGGCGCAGCCTTCGGCCCCTCCGCCGCGGCATCCCCGGGGGTCCCGCTCCCAGGGTTTCGCCCCGACGCCGCGCTGCCCTTACGAGGTCTCCCACCCCGGGTCGGGCTGGAGGGAACCTCCCCCCCGGCTCGCTCCCCGCCTGCCGCAGCCCTCCCCCGCTTTTAATTTTCTTGCTCCAGCTCGTTTTATGAAAATTCATTTATTTCTTTGTTTTCTCCCCCTTTCCCTTTTCAATTCATGATTCATGAGCGCTGGGGCGAGAGCTCGTGCGCGAAGGGCGGGAAATCATTTCCTCTGCCCAAAGCCCTGGCAGAGCTGCTCCGTTCACCTGATTTAGGGCATTTCTGGTCCCGCTCCTCGCCGTGCCGCTGCCCGGCTCGCAGCTGCGTCCCACTGGCTGCGTCTGCAGAGGCGAAGGGGCACGGCGTGTGCTCCAGCACCGGCTCCGGTGAAGGCGTCTTCAAGCCCCGAGATTGCCTCTTTTAGCCAGAATATTTTAATAATCATCTTTTTGATCGAAAAGAAAGTTAAAATGTAGGTGGAAAAGCTTAGATAAAGTAGGTTTTCTTGGTTGGCTGACTCATCTGGGCTTTTAACTTTCATGTGTGCTTTCTGGAGGAGAAAAGAAAGGATTTATTATTTTTTTTTCCAGCCATCCCCGGTGCTCGGTGAGGAACAAGGTCACCTGCCCCAGAGAGGAAGCCCGGAGAAATGCCAGCCAGGCTCAGACACGTGGAAAGGAGCTGTGGGGAGGAGGGGAAAGCTCCGGGGGGATCGCTCTGGGGTAACCGAACCGACCCCGACCTGCCGCGGCGCCCGGCTTTGGCACCGAGGTGGGATTTGAGGTGCCGTCCGTCGCTGCGGGGTCTCTGTCCCACCTCGCTGCGTGCCACCACGGCCGGGTGAGCCCCGCGCTCACCAGCACTCAGCCGGGGGCGAGTTCGGGTCCCCAGGGGGGTTCCTGCCCTCCTCATCCTGCCCGGCCATCCCAGCGCTGCTGCAGCTCCGCACCGATGCCCCGGCCCTGCTCCGTGCCGTCACCACGTCCTTTGCACGCCGTGGCTGTATTTCAATGCAGAGCCCGTAAATATTTCGCGTCGAGCGCTGACGTTTTAATACAACCTGGAGTGATGCATTTTGCAAGTAATCGGGGTGGAGGCAGCGCGGCTGAGAGGGGTCCCAGCCCCAGGGCGGCGGTGCCAGCAGAGCAGCTCTGCACCGCGGGTGCCGGAGCGGGACCGGCCGCTGTGCCAGGGCACGTGGCTGCGGGAAGGGGTCGGTCGCTGCCTTCGGGCTCCTGGGTGCAAATCCTGGCTGAGCCCCCCGGGGAGCCCCAGCAGCGCACGGGCTGGGCGCAGCGCTGCGACACCGGGTGCCAGAAGGGACCTGGCTGGGGACCGTGCGGCCGCGCAGGGGTGGGCATGAGACACGAGCTCCCCGAGGAGCCCCAGGGCTTTCCAGCCTCCTGGGCAAGCACGTGTGGTGGGCTGGCATGTGTGGTGGGCTGGCATGTGTGGTGGGCTGGCATGTGTGGTGGGCTGGCACGCATCCCCGTGAGCCTTGCGGGCACGTCTGGTGGGAACCGTGCGGGCAAAGGCTGCTCTGCTGCCGGTTCAGTGGGGTCTCCCCCCCGCAGCAGTGCCAGGGGCCCTGCGCTGACCCCCGCGACAACCCAACGATGCAGCCAGCCAGCGGCAGGGCTGGACGCGAGCCTCGTCCTCTCCTCCCTCCTCTCCCAGGGCCGCTGCTCCCGTTAGAGTTTTCCAGTCCACCCTCGTCTCCCCCTGGAAATGCCCGGTGGCTCGGGGCCCCCCACGGCCCTGCCGACCCCTGCAAAGCCCCCCCACAGCCCAGCCGTCCCAGGGGAGCTGCCGTCCCCCTCCTGCCCCTCTGCCCCCACCCCATCCCCGTGCTTTGCCCGGGACCCCGCTGGTGCCACCGCCCTCGTTGGCTGGAGAGCACCCACCGTGGTGGGCGACGCTGGGTCCCCTGGGACCAGCGCAGAGGTGGCTCTCAGAGGGGGTGAGGAGGGGGAAAACCAGGACCCGGGTGTCGGAGCGCCGTAACGTCCTGGGCTCCTCTTGGCGGGGGTGGTAAGTAATTCTCAAGCGCGCTCCGCAGCCTGTTATCTCGAGCGTCAATACCCCGTGCGCAGCCTCGCGACACCGCTAACGACCTCCTGGCGCTTCGCTCGTTCGAAGGGGCGGCAGAAGGTCTGCGCGGGACGGGGGGCTCTGCCCCCCCGCTCCCTCTCCCCCAGTGGCACCCAGGGACCGAATGCCGGGCAAATCCCGGGCACGAACCATGGCCGCGCGGTAGGGAGTGAACACCTCGCTGCTGGGAATCTCCTGTAACAATCGCATTCCCCGTTCCGCCCCCTCGGCGCCCCGTGCAGTGCCGACGGCACTATCGGTGGCTGCGAGCTGTGCCGGCAGAGAGCCGGTCCCCTCCATCCCCCCAGCTCCTTGTCCCTTGTCCCCCCCCCGGGGGTCCCGTTTACCTCCCGTGTCCCTTCCAGCCGCAGGCTCTGAGACCCCAAAACCCCGGCACGTTTCCGTTTCCTCGCTGCAAGCCCGCGTTCCTGACAGCCGTGATCCCAGGCGGGGAAGCTGCTCGTCACCCCCCTCCCCGCACCGAGGTTGTCTCCAGCCTGCTGCTGGCTCCCAAAGGAGGAAAAACCTCCCGGAGATCTCCGGTGGAATCAGGGGTGGCACTTTGGGAGGGGAACTGGTCCCTAAGCCTCTGGTCGGCCCCGGACCCTGGGGGGGTTTAACCTTGGCCGGACACCCGGTGTGCACCAAGCCGCTCTGTCCTCAGCAGGGCAGGGAGGGCAGAAAAATAAGATGGAAAAAACCAACGCCAAACTCGTGGGTCAAGATAAAGGCAGTTTAACACAGCAAAAGCAAAAGATTGTTCTCTACTTCCCATCAGCAGGCGATGCCCGGCCGCTTCCCGGGAAGCAGGGCTTCGGTACGCGTAGCGGTTGCTCCGGATAACAAACGTAAACCCAAACGCCCCCCCGTTCCTCCCCCTATCGCTCGGCTTCTTACTGCTGAGCAGAGGCCGTGTGGTACGGAATATCCCTTGGGTCGGTGTGGGTCAGCTCTCCCGGCCGTGTCCCCTCCCAAGACCTTGCCCAGCCCCTGCCTGCCGCTGCTGGGGGGGAAACGTCGGCGAGACAGCCTGGGCGCGTGCCGGCAGCGCTCGGGGGTAGCCAAACCACGGCGGTGTTACCAGCACCTTGCTGGCTACCGGCAGACGGCACTGGGGCTGCTGTGGGACAATTACCCCCGTCGCAGGCAGAGCCGACACAGACCCGCCGGCAGGACACGGCACTGCCCGGCACACTGGCAGCGCCTGGCCCCGCCGGGCTCGGCCGCGTGCTGCGCAGGGCGTCTGCCCCATCGCGGGCGCAGCACAGGAGCGCCGAGAGCACGTCCTCAAGGCCCCGCTGCCACCCACTCCGCTCTGGGGCTGCACCTCCCCGGGCAGCTCCCCAGGCCCCAGGCAGGTCCCAGGCCGAGGCAGCACCCTGGCTCCAGTGCCGGTGCCTCCTCCGGTTAAACTCCCCGAATCCGGCTGGTGGGGGTGCGGAGGAATCGCCTTCCCGGGTAGGGAGAGCTCAGCAACACCCAACCGCCTGCAATTATGTTTGATTGCAATTACGGGTTGATGAAGGCTCGTCAGAGCTCCCGTCTGCCTGGGGAGCTTTGGGGTGACCCTCGGGGCTCTGCTTCCCCCCGGCCCATGGTGGTCACCAGCAGCCCCGGTCCCAGGTGCACCCACCGATCCTCCTCTCCCTTTGCCACCCGGGACTGGCGTCACCGGGAAACGTCTCTGCTCAGAAAACACGATGCTGGTGGCTGCGGCCGGTCCCGTGGATCCCGCTGCACCGTTCCGCTGCGGGCTGGCTCCCCACAAAGAGCATCTCATCTGCCTAACGTGCGCTCACCTAATTTCACATCACGAGAGGGTTTTAATCAAACCGCCCCGCTAAGTCAAATGTTGCAGTAATCCAATTACCCTCTATCAACACGGGTGTCGTCATCAGCCAGACCTGAAATCTACTCCAAAAAGGAGATGGAGATGAGATGGAGATGAAGATGAGATGGAGATGGAGATGGAGATGATGGAGATGGAGATCGAGATGACATGGAGATGAGATGGAGATGGAGATGAGATGGAGATGGAGATGGAGATGATGGAGATGGAGATCGAGATGACATGGAGATGAGATGGAGATGGAGATGAGATGGAGATGAAGATGAGATGGAGATGGAGATGGAGATGATGGAGATGGAGATCGAGATGACATGGAGATGAGATGGAGATGGAGATGAGATGGAGACGGAGATGGAGATGGAGGTGAGATGGAAATGAGATGGAGATGGAGATGGAAATGAGATGGAGATGGAGATGAGATGGAGACGGAGATGGAGATGGAGGTGAGATGGAAATGAGATGGAGATGAGATGGAGATGGAGATGGAGATGGAGATGAGATGGAGATGGAGATGGAGATGGAGGTGAGATGGAAATGAGATGGAGATGAGATGGAGATGGAGATGGAGATCGAGATGACATGGAGATGAGATGGAGATGAGATGAGATGGAGATGGAGATGAGATGGAGATGGAAATGAGATGGAGATGGGATGGAGATGAGATGGAGATGGAGATGGAGATGGAGATGAGATGGAGAAAAGAGATCCCCTTGGCCGGATCCCCGTCCTGTGCAAACCCCCGGACACACCAGCACCCATGGCAGACCCCACCTCACTGCCCTCCCTTTGGGACACCCAAAGTATTAACGCTGAGCTCTGCAGCCTCCCGTGCCCCCGGCATGCCGGGGTGGCAGCAGGGACCTGGGTGCCGGTGGGTGCCCCCCTGGGGCAGGAGAGCCAGACCCCGGCTCGCTGCAGGCAGCAGAGTCATCCTGCGTGCTGGTCACCCAGCCTCTGCCCGGTGCCGCCTCCAGAGAGGGGATCCCCCGGGACACAGCAGCCCCCTCCTCTGCGCCAGACTAGGGGGGATGGACCCGCCTCGGATAACGCCAGAGCTGGGGAAGCCGGGACAAGCCCGGGGCACAGGGAGGGCTCCTGGTCCCTGCAAGGCGCTGGGATGTGGGAGAAAGGAGGCAACTTCTGGAGAGCCCCGTGGCGGGGGGGTGATGCCGTGGGGCACCCGGCTGCACCCCCAGCACAGCCCCCACCCCCCTTCCCACACCCCAGCCCAGAGGGACGGACGCTGCTCCGGCTCCAGCCGCGCTCTCCCACCGGCTGCCACCCAGGAGGGCTGGGTGCCAGCTGCACCCTGCAGCCATCGCATCCGGGCATCTGCAGAAACCGCACCAGGAGCCTCCCGCGCCGAACACTGCTCCGGGCAAACGCTCCAGGCAGAAAATTGCCTCTTATCAGGGACGTGGGGAAAAAGTCTATATCCCTGGCAAAGGAATGCTTTCCCTGGGGCCAGGTACTTAATTTTCTGAGTTTTCATGTGTTTGGATCTATTCCTCCACCCGACAGCGGGGACCATCCTCAGCGCCCTGTGCCCGCTCAGCCGCACGGATGGAGGCTGGGGAGGGCGACCCAGGTCCGGCCGCAGGGACGGACCGAGGCTCCAGGGGCTCCACGGGGGATTTTGGAGGCCTGAGTGGCTGCTGCTCTTCCACATGCCCTTGCCCATGGGTCTGAGCGCAGGCTGGGACCGAGCCTGCAGCAGAGGAAATACTGTGTCACTGCTTACCTGGTGTGAAAATACCCAACGATATCTGCTCTCCTGGGTTTCCTACATCTGAATTCCTTCCTTCCTTCCTTCCTTCCTTCCTTCTTCCTTCCTTCCTTCCTTCCTTCCTCTGCCTGCCCACCTGCCCACCTTCCTGCCTTCTCACCTTCTGCCTTCCCTTCCCTTCCCTTCCCTTCCCTTCCCTTCCCTTCCCTTCCCTTCCCTCTCCTCTCCCTCTCCCTCTCCCTCTCCCTCTGCACCCTGGGCACAGCTCACCCACAATACCTGCAGTGTTTGCCTGCAAGGCACAGGGTGTTCCTGGGCACCAGGGGAGCCTCGCCACGCTCATGCCATGCTCATGCCACGCTCATGCCACACTCGTGCCACACTCGTGCCAAGCTCGTGCCAAGCTCACACATGGGGAGAAGCAACAGCGAATCCCTCCCGTTCCCCCTCTCTCCCCACCCACGCCCCGGCCAGCCCCTGCACACTCGCCGCTGTGCCCGGTCCCATCCTGCACCCGCCCCACGTCCCTCCTCCCCGCAGCGGAGCCCAAAGCGAAGTGGGGGAAGGGGGTGCCATGCTCCCGGTCGGGGCTGGCCTGGCTGCTGCAGCTCTGCCCTGGGACTCCTGGGTGCCAGGGAGAGAGCTCTGCTGGCAGCTGGGGCGATGAGGAGCTGGGGACAGGGGACACGTGGGTGCCCACCAGCCACCACGGTATATGATGGCACATGGAGTCAGGAGGTGATCAGCCAGCAAGGTCCCCAGGCCACTGGGCCAGTACCACCACGTGCCAGCTGCTGAAAATCCAGGCAGCCCAGCATCTTCGTCCTGTCCCCAGTGAACACAACATCCCCATCCTGCCCCGGGATGCTCAGCATCTTCATCCTTCCCCTGGGAAGCACAGCATCCCCATCCTGCCCCGGGATGCTCAGCATCTTCATCCTTCCCTTGGGAAGCACAGCACCCCCATCCTGCCCCGGGATGCTCAGCATCCTCGTCCTTCCCTTGGGAAGCACAGCATCCCCATCCTGCCCCGGGATGCTCAGCATCCTCATCCTTCCCTTGGGAAGCACAGCACCCCCATCCTGCCCCGGGATGCTCAGCATCCTCGTCCTTCCCTTGGGAAGCACAGCACCCCCATCCTGCCCCGGGATGCTCAGCATCCTCGTCCTTCCCTTGGGAAGCACAGCACCCCCATCCTGCCCCGGGATGCTCAGCATCCTCGTCCTTCCCTTGGGAAGCACAGCACCCCCATCCTGCCCCGGGATGCTCAGCATCCTCGTCCTTCCCTTGGGAAGCACAGCATCCCCATCCTGCCCCGGGATGCTCAGCATCCTCATCCTTCCTTTGGGAAGCACAGCACCCCCATCCTGCCCCGGGATGCTCAGCATCCTCGTCCTTCCCTTGGGAAGCACAGCACCCCCATCCTGCCCCGGGATGCTCAGCATCCTCGTCCTTCCCTTGGGAAGCACAGCACCCCCATCCTGCCCCGGGATGCTCAGCATCCTCGTCCTTCCCTTGGGAAGCACAGCACCCCCATCCTGCCCCGGGATGCTCAGCATCCTCGTCCTTCCCTTGGGAAGCACAGCACCCCCATCCTGCCCCGGGATGCTCAGCATCCTTGTCCTGTTCCCGAACAGCACTCGATCCCTCTCCTGCTCGAGAGCAGCAGAGCAGCCCCCACCTTCCCCAGGACACCCCAGCACCCTCCCTTTCCCCAGGCAGCACTCCCTCCTCCAGCCCCTCGCCAGGCACTCGCCTTTACGCTCCCGGCGGTTGAAGGTGCTGCCCGAAGGCTGCCGGCGCTGGCTGCAGCGAGGGCACAGCCCGAGTCCCGGCTGCCGGCAGCAGAGTCCCAGCTGCAGACACGGTCATGGCAGCGCACATCTGGGCGAGCGGCAGCCCGGCTCGGCGGCTCACGGCACCTGCCGGAGGGGCTACCAGGACACCTTCCGCTTGCTCCTCACCAGGGAGGCACTGCCCGGTCCTTCAGGCAGGCGAGGGCAGGCAGCGAGGGAGCTGCCCTCTGTGCTGCCATACCTTCCTCGCCCGTGGCGGCAGACATGCGTCCGCCGAGCACCCACAGGCAGCACCGTCAAACCCTCCCTGGGTGCTCCCTGCCCACCACGTAGGGGCAAATTCATGAAGTTGGATCCAAAACAAAGCCGAGGTCCTGGGATCAGCGTCGGGGGCCAGGCTGAAGTGAGCGGTGTTCTGCTTTGAAATGAAGCGCTGGCTTGGAGAAACAGTAATTACACCGTGACGATGAACAGCGGAGTCCATGGCACAGCCAAACTCACCAGGAACAACAGCCCTTTATCCCACCACCCACGGCTAACCCAGAGGCATGAAGATGCCAAAGCCATCCCTGGCTTTCTGGAGTGGGTCCTTGGGGCATGGGGCAGCGTTGAGTGTTGGTGTGGCGCTGAGCTCTGGTCGCAGCGTGGGGAGGCTCGTGGGGTCCTGGAGCAGGGGACATGGAGAGCCTGACCCAGGGTCCCTGCGCACCGTCAGGTCCCGGCACGGGAGGTGCCTGCCCAGGCCCGGGGAAAGGGCAGGAGAGGAGGGACTGGCACCGCCCCCACCCCCAGCTCCTGCCTGACCCCATCCTGCCACGTCCCGTCCCTGTCCCCAGACCGCTCTGTTGTGCTACACACACCAGTACTGGCTGCACTTCCCATCACAAAAGAAATGATTACCAAAAACTCTTCCCTGAGGTGTGGAGGAAGGTTGACAGCAGAAGACATGGAAGAAAGTATGAAATACAGATGGCACGGTGGGACCCGGAGCATGTCTCCATGTCCCCATGTCTCCACCTCTCTATCTGTCCATGTCTCCCTCTCCATCTCTCCACATCTCTGTCTCCACGTCTCCACGTCTCCACGTCTCCACGTCTCCACGTCTCCATCTCTTGTCTCTCCATCTCTTGTCTCTCCATCTCTTGTCTCTCCATCTCTTTGTCTTTCCACCCCCCCGTCTCTCCACATCTCCACATCTCCACATCTCCACCTCTCCATCTCTCCATCTCTCCATCTCTCCACCTCTCCATGTCTCCACCTCTCCATCTCTCCATCTCTCCGTCTCTCCATCTCTCCATCTCTCCATCTCTCCATCTCTCCACCTCTCCATCTCCCTCCATCTCCCTCCATCTCTCCCCACCTCCCCACCTCCCGGACCCCCCTCACGCCCCTCGCCTCCCCGCCCCCCCCGTGCCCGCCCTGGCCGTTCCCCGCTGCCCGGTGACGCTCCGGCCGCCGTGCCCGAGCCGCGCCGAGGACGCACCGCCCGGTGCCGCCCCGCTCCCGCCTTCCCCGGGCCCTCAGCGCTCCGCCGGCCACGCCGGGCTCCGGGCGGCTCCGCGGGCCTCGTCCCGCCTGCGGGGCAGCGGCGGGCACCGCTCTGCCCCGCTCCGCGCTCCCCGCCGCTCCCCACCCGCCGCCGGCGCGCCCGGCCCCGGTGCGCACAGCCCCGGGGGGCCCCGCTGAGCGCTCCCGGGCCCGCCCCGCCGCCAGCACCGCCCGCTGCCCGGCTCGGCTCGGCCCGGCCCGGGCGGGGGGGAAAGCGGCGGGCCCGGGCCCGCTGCCGCCGGGTCCCCCCCCTCCGCCGCCGCCGCCCCGGGGCCGAGCCCCGCTCCCCGGCGCCGCGTTACGCACGGGGCTCGCCCGGCCCGGGTGGCCCCGTCGGAGCTCCCCGGCCGTCGGGACGGAGCGAGACGGGGGGGGGGGGGGGCCCGGCCCCGGCTGCCGGCGCTCCCCGCGCCGCCCGGAGCCCGGTCCCGGCTCCCCCGGGTGGGCACGGAGGGGGGCACGGCCGGGGCGCCCCGGGGAGGGGGCGGGGGGGCGGCGGGGCGGTTCGCCGGGGGCCGGGGCCCGGCCCGGGCCCCGCGGGGCCGTGGTTAATGTGTAATTCGGAGCATATGGTATTTTCCAAAGGCGGGCAGTTGTGCGCGGAGCGCGGGGGCCGGGAGCGGGGTGCTAATAACGCTCAATTACTCGCGGGGCCGGGCGCGGAGGGCCGCGGTGCAGGGCTCCTCGCTGGCTAATATTTGCTCTTCAAATATTTTACTTGAAAGGTTTACAACGTGTTTTTTTTTTTATCTCCGAAGAGGGGGGGGCCCATCTGTGCCGAGCCCTCGGGTTGCACACCGGGGCAGTCCCCGCAGTGCCCATCCGCCCCTGGGCCGCTTTCTATTTGTTCAACGCCAAGGGGGGGGGGAGAAAAAAATATAAAAAATAAATAAATAAAAAAAATTAAATAAATGTAATAAAACCGAATCTGGATTTATGATTGAATCCCAAGCGCTTTACCATCTGGCAGCTCTGTCTGTCCCTGTTTGTTTTGCGGGAGACACGGGAGCGCAGCCCCCCGGGGGGTTACCGGGGATGCTCGGGGCGGCGGGATGCGGCGGGGCGTGTGCTGTCCACCGGGCGCTAGTGCTGAAATACCGGCGGTAACACCGGCAACGACGCATTGCCCGGCCCGGGGGGCTCCGTCGGGGCTCGGGGTCGCCTCGGGGCCGGTGGCCCCGAGGCGACCCCGAGCCCCGACGGAGCCCCCCGGGCCGGGCGTGTGCTGGGCGCGGCCGCTCGTTCTCCATCGGGCCGCCCCTTCCTCCCCATCCTCCTCTTCCTCCTGCCCCGTGACATCACGGCCCCGCTACCTCATCAGCCGTCCCGCACGACACCGGCACGGCAGCACCCGGTTGGCTCCGAGGACGATCCGGTTCTGGTCCTTCGTGGCTCCACAGGTACCCCCTTGCATCCCTCCGGGCATCCCTTGCTCTCCGTACAAAACGCATGTGCGTATATGCGCACGCGGCAGCGTGGGTGCACGCGTACGCAGGCGTGTGTGCAGGTAGGCACGCGGGGAAAGGGGCACGCGCGTGCACATCCGTACGCATAGACGTGTGCACGGACATCCGCGCACGCTTGCACGCGCGTGGGGTGTAGCACGGGGCAAGCTCGGGCACGGGAAGGCTGCTCTGGGGCACGGGGGGTTGTGGCTTCTGGTCCTGTGGAGCCGCGGGAAGCAATTCCCGGTGGCAACTGGGTGGTGAAGGTGCCTTAACGCTGGGAAGGTTTGGGGCTTCCTCCAGGGACGAGCGGCTCTGCTCCAGCCTAGTCGAGTCCCGTCTCATTTACTCCTCTCCTCGCCCCTGCGTGCCGCACAAAGACCAAGCTCACCACCCCTCCGGTTACCAGCTGAGATCCCCCAACGGGACCCCCAGAGGGACCGTGGGCTCGCGACTCGGCTTTCCCGGAGCACCCATTTCTCCGTGGGGAAAGAAATCCCCGTGCCACCTCCCACGGGCCAAGCCCTTGGCTGGGGCAAAGCCAGGGAACGCCTGAGGGGCCACGCATCCCGCCGGTACCGCGTGTTCCCTCCTTCCCGGAGCAGCCCCCCTGCGCTTTGCTCCGGGGCGATCCGTCCCTTTCCAAACGAGAGGGAGACCGGGTGCACCGCACACTCGCTTTTCGCCCGTGGGAAATCTGCCGAATCGTCCCATTGTTGGATTTATTTTGCTTTTCTTGAATTTCATAATGAGGGTCAGTGTCTCCAAACAGCGTTCCCAAGCCGCGCAGGGAAGCACTGCCAGGGCTGCAGCGGGATTTGGGGACTGCAGTAGGGAAAGCCCCAAGCTGGGGGTGTCCCGGAGTTTTCAGGGTGTCTCAGGTGAGATCCCGGGCTAACCAGGGGTGCCGGCCAGCTGCCCGGGCTTTGGCAAGGCAGCGGCGGCAGCAGCAGCAGTCAGGTTTTGTGGCAACTGCGCGGCTGAGCGCGCTGCTCCTGAATTACCACGAGTGTTCCTGCCTGAGCAGGCAGCAAGGGGAGCGGGGTTTTCCTCGGGAGAAGGGCTGGCACCGGCGTCCCCGTGGAAATGTCCCCTCTCCCCCGTTTCAAGGGGCAGGGTGCTGCCCCGGACCCCTCAGCGCCCCTTGCCCGATGCCTGGCGCTCGGAGCTGCGCTGCCTTTCACCGCTTCCACGAGGCTGAAACCTCCCGCGGGGGTGAGCCGGTGGTGAGGGGCCCCTCCTGCCCTGGCTCCCACCGGGGCCGTCTCCTCCAGGAGGAACGGCTGCTCTCAGCCCGTCGTGGTCCCGGGTGGTCTGAGACCGCCGGGGCTTGGCAAAGCGTCTCTCTGCAGGCGTCCTGCAGGACCCGCTGGCGTTGCATTCCCGGCCGCCGGTAAATCCCCAGGGTGGCACTCACCGACCCGGGGGAGCAGCAGGAGAGGGCAGGACGGGCAGGATGGGCAGGGCAGCAGGAATGTGGGGCAGCACTTGCTCCAGGGGTGCTGGGTGCGGTGGCGGTGTCCCGCAGCCGGGGCATCGGTGTTTGAATCCGTGGGGCCGCCTTAGGTCGGGATCTGGAGCGAGGGAAGGTGCGTGGGGGGCAGACGAAGTGCTGGGGATGGGGAGTAGCGCAGGAGCTCTGTGCGCATCCATGTGGGGACACCCAGCCTTGATCTCCGGAGCTGGCAGAGGAGGTGGCAGAGCGTCTCCAGCCGAAGGAGGGGGGGCTCCTTGTAACCTGGTCATCGCTTGCCAGGCTCTCCTTGGCTGGGTTAGGCTCGCAGGGCTGCACCCCCCACTCCCCCCGCCCATGCCATCGGCCGCGGCTGAGCCGCTTTGGATTTACAGGGGGGCAATGGGAGCGCGGGGCCAGACCCTCCCTCTGAGATAAATAAAACCGCCGAGAGACAGCGATGCTGCCGGTGAGGACATGAGGGGGAAGCGGTGATCCCATGCACGGGCGCGTGGGAAGGATTCACGGGGGTGATAAACGGCCCATGAAGCAGCACCGAAGCTGTTGCACGCAAACCCAGAGCTCCTGATCCTGTCGCCTCCTCTGCTCCTGCCGCCTCCTGCCCCCCGTCCCGTCGACACCCTGCAGGACCCTGGTGCTCAGCTGCGGCGGGGTGGGCGTGGGGAGACCCTCCGTGTTGTGGCTCATCCGAGGGAGTGCGTGCCGGCGCTGGGACACGGCTCAGCCAAGCCAGCTCCGTTGCATGCCGGTGGCTGCTGGGTACAGGCAGCGCAGGCAGCATTCCTGGTGTCTCCGCAGCCACTTCAGAGCCCGAGTGCCTCTTGCAGCCGTGGAAGCACTTTAAAGCCCGGCTCCCTTTGATCCGCTATGCCTGGAGTGCAATGATTTCCCAAGCACTCGGATACCCTCGAGCGTTTCCACCCTCCGCTCCGGTATTTCTGCCCTTGCTCCCCTGCAGGAGGGTGGGCAGAGGACGTGGCTGAGCCCTGGACACCCGCACTGATTTATCCGGCCTCACGACAGCGGCTGGCTGTCTCCTCTTGGCAATTCCCAGGCACTGAAAGCCCCGAGAAGCCTCACCATGCAACACCGAGGTGAGCGATGCTGCTGCGCCCGGGCGGCTCAGGGACCGTGCTCCTCGCGTCCGTGGTCCTGGGGGAATCGGGGACGTGCCGCGTCGGCCCCCGCTCCCTCACAGATGAGGCTGCTCTCCCCACCCAAAGCCTGCATTGGGTGCTGGTAGCTGATAGACCTGTGGCCCTGCAGAGCCCCCCGATGACGCTTCCAGTGCTTCCCTGCCCACCCCAGCCTGTCACCCCCCTCTGCAGCTGCCTTCCCCTCCTTCTCCCCGTCCTCCTCCATGGGGTATTTTTTCTGCTGGCATCGCCTGGGCTGCCCCCCCCCCCCCCCGTTCCCTGCCTGGTCCTGCCGCATGCTGCCTGCACCCACACCCCAGCAAACGAGTGCCGCGTTGGTCCAAGGCAACCAAGAGGCTCCAAGCCCCCCCGCCCGGCCCCCTCCAAACCCCCACTCAATGCAGAGGGGTCCTCAGCACCACCGGTCCCGCACCCTGCAAAGCCTCAGGACCTGGAGCTCTCCCGGGGAGCCGGGGACGGACGGGCAGGCAGCGTCCCCCCTCGCAGCAAGCCCTGTCCGCCGTCACCGGCTGCTCGGCCTCTCCCCAGCACCCAGCAGCGTGAACCAGCTGGGGGGTCTCTTCGTGAACGGCTGCCCCCTCCCCGCCTGCAAGAGGAAGAGGATCATCGAGCTGGCGGCATGCGGCGTCCGGACCTCGGACATCTCCCGCAGCCTCAAGGTGCGCCTGGGTCGGGGATCCCCCTCCAAATCCTTTTCCCGCTGAGCCTCTGCCCCAGCCGCCCCGTCCGCAGGTGTCCAACGGCTGCGTCAGCAAGATCCTGGGCCGCTACTACCGGACGGGGGCCGTGGAGCCCAAGGCCATCGGGGGCAGCAAGCCCCGCATGGCCACCCCTGAGGTGGTGGCCCGGATCGCGCAGCTGAAGCTGGAGCAGCCGTCCCTCTTCGCCTGGGAGATCCGCCGGCAGCTGCACGCCGAGGGCGTCTGCGCCAGCAACAGGACCCCCAGCGTGAGTCCCTGCCGGGGGGAGCCGCGGGGGGCTGCGGGGACACCGGGGCCGGGCTCTGCGCGGGGACCCAACCCCACGGCTGGGTGCTGCGGGCTGGGGTCCCTCGCTGGGGTGGGAGGGGGCAATGGGAGGGATGCGCTGGGAAGGACTGGGTGCTGGGTGAGACGGCGGAGGGAGCAGCAGGCGGGGAGGGGAAGGCAAGTTGCTCCCTCCCAGCTAAAGCAGAGCCCCGCCGGCCGGCCGCAGCAAGCCTGGCCGTCGCCTCGGGCGTGGGGACGCCGTGATGCGTCTGTTACAAGTGCTGCCGGTCGGCAGAGACAATAAAATGCAATCTGCAGCGTCAGCGCGGAGAGCCGCACTTCCTAATGACGGACCCACCCCTATAAATCTCACGGTCTCCAGCCCCGAGGTGCAGATTGCGTCCCATCAAATATTGTCGGTCCACCGAAATTCAAGGGTTGCCTGTATCAACAAAGAGCGGAGCAGATGGGCACGGCCCCGGCACGGAGAATCCCTGGCACGTGCTCAGGCGCCGCTGCAGGAGGGCACCTCGGAGACGGGCTTTGGGGCACCGGCCTCGACCGCTGCCCGCCGCGGCGCTCCCTGAGCGCGTCTCCGGCTCCTGCAGCGAGCGGAGGGATGCCCAACGCAGGCGGGGGCTTTGCCCAGCCGCCCCGCTCCCACCCTTGCAGGGCCCTGCACCCCCTGCCCGTGGCGCAGCCCCGTCTCTCCCCGCCCAGGTCTCCTCCATCAACCGGGTGCTGAGGAACCTGCCCAGCGACCTGCGGCTGGCGGCTGAGCGGGGTTTTGCGAGGGACCCGCTGCCACAGGGTGAGCCTCGCTGGGGAGCGGGGGCTGTGGGTGGGTGCACCCCGAGGGACACGCCGGCTCCGAGCAGGCAGAGAGCTCCTGCCGCCACTGGCCTTCCGGCTACACACGCGTCCATGGGTGCACGCGCACACGCACGTATGGACACACGTGCGTGTGCGCGCACACGGCTCCTCCGCACGCTCCTGCGCCGACCCGGTGCCCCAAAGCAAAGGGGCTTGTCGACCCTCCCTGACGCTTCCCAGCCCCCCCCGGGGAGCCCCCAGGGCCGGATCCCCCCCACCTTCCGCCTTTCTGTCCCCGCAGTTTCCCCTCCCGCCACCCCCTCCGCCCCGCATCCCCCCGGCTGCCGCTCGCCCGCCGAAGCTGGTGCCGCTGTCTCCCCGGGGACCCAGCACCCTCCACAGAGCTCCGCATCCGACCGAGGACTCCCGCTGAGCACCCAGCACAGGAACAGGACAATCTTCTCCAGCAAGCAGTCGGAGGCCCTGGAGAAAGGTGCGGCTCTCACCGGGGTGCTCGGCGTGCCCACCCTGAGCTGCCGCAGGGTGCCGGGAGGGAGCGGGGCCGTTCCCAGCGAAGGGCATTGCCGCTTTCTGGATGGGCTCCCGCCCCTTTGAATGGCACGGCCATCGCTGCGGTGCCCCGAACCGCTCCGAGTTGTGGGCACCGGGCTCCGGTGATGGACCGGCTGCAGCAGCACACCGCAGCATCGCCCGCCAAGGCGCCGGGGGCAAGGGGGGCTGCACCGGACAGGCTGATCTCACCCCAACGCCTCTTGCAGAGTTTCAGAGGGGACAGTACCCGGACACCGTCACCCGGGAGAGACTGGCCGCAGCCACCCAGCTCCCTGACACAACCATCAGGGTAAGAGGAGACCTGCCGCGCCGGCCTGATCCTGCTGACCAAAGCATCCCTGCCGGGTGCTGGGCTCGGGGCTGCCCAGCCTGCCAGCACGGTGGGGAACAAGGGTCCCTCCGGGCACGCGGGGACACCTCCAAACCAACCGTGTCACTGGTGCTGGTGGTGGCAGTGGTGGGAACGGGCAGTGTGCGTGGGGCAGACGGTGTGGGAGTGTCCCCCGAGAGCAGGTTTTGTCCCCAGCTCGGGGGTCTCTACCCCCTGATGGCTGGGCACGGGCAGGAGCGGGGCAGGGCTGGCTCCGTCGGGACGTGCCGGGCTCTCGTGCTCCCTCCTGGTTGCCGGGGCAAGGCCGGGGCCGGGGGAGCGGGACCCTCAGGCTGCTCCTGGCAGCAGCCCCCCCGTGCCAGGGCCACACGCCTGCGCTGCACAGCCACGAGCGCCCGCGCACCCCGTCCCACTGCAGCCACCGCTCCAGCCCCCCTCCCCAGGCTCTGCCCCGCTGCGGGGCCAGCGCGGGGCCCGGAGGGTGGGAGGACGCTGCTGGACCCCGGCATGGGGGGTGCAGGGGAGGACGGCACAGCGCCGCAGAGCCACGGCATGCTCCAGGGCACGTTGCGTGGCACGCTTCACCCCGCGCTCCATGGCACGCACCATGGCACGCTCCGTGGCATGCACCACAGCACGCTCCACGGCACGCACCCCTCAAACACGCACCCAGGGCACACTCGGTAGCTCCAGGCAGACATCCCCATGCCGCTGGCAAACCTTCGCAGGTTTGCGGCAGCCCCGTCCCCTCCCAGCCCCAGACCATCGCCGGCCATCTCGGAGCCCCAGGCAGCGACGGCAGCGAGTCCCCACTCTGCTGGGGCAGGGCTGCCCGTGCACGCCGTCACCCCACGCCGTGGCAGTGCACACACACGCACACGCGTGCCTCCCATGCCCTGTGCTGGAGAAAGCACCCCGGAGCCTGGCATGTGCCTGCAGCCCAACAAGGTGGAGAAGGTGCAGGATCGACCCCCTTTCCCGTGCCCACACCCATGTGTCCCAGCGGGAGGAGCGGTGCCGAGGAGCCGGAGCGCTGCCCAGGGCGCGGGTGCCGCAGGGTGAGGGCCAGCAGGCTCAGCCCCTTCCTTCCTCCCCAGGTCTGGTTCTCAAACCGACGGGCGAAATGGAGACGCGAGGCCAAGCAGAAGCTGGAGGCTGGCGGTGCAGGTGACAGCCCAGGGGTGGAGGGGACGGGACGTGGCACCTGATGCCCAAGGAGAGGGCTGGGGTCCAGGGGCCACCCTGGGAGGGGTGCTGAGCACCAGGATGCAGGGATTTGCCTCCCAGCTCCAGAGCCCTTCTGGGAGCTGGGGAGAGGACGCGGCTGCTCTGTGCTCCCCCCGGCTTGGGTAGAAGGCAGCCCTCCCCACCCCAAAATCAGAGCCGGTGGCCACGTGGTCCCTGAGCCAGCACGCTGCCCTCCCCGCCTCTCCCCACACAGGCTCCTGGTGCAACTGGATGCTGCCCCACGGGGCGGCCGTGGCTGCTTTCCACCCCTGCTCCGCGACAGCCATCGGCTCCGCACAGGTAGGGTGGCCAGGGGTCCCTTCCCGCACCGCAGCCTCCAGCCGGGGTGATGGGGAGCCCTCGCCGGCACCCCAACAGGCTCCAGACACCCTCTGGAGCCCGCGCTCCCGTTGCCCGGCTGCTCCGGTCTCTCCAGCAGCCGTTTCCAGAGCCACCCCGGAGGGTGACACTTTGCAGGTCCCCTCTGGGGTGGCCTGCTCCCAAAAGCATCCCCACGGATGCCCCGTGACATCCTGCTCTCTGCTCCCCGCGCAGCATCCCCCAGCCACCCCTGCCGCCTCGCCACAGCCCCTCCACGGCCACGGCCACGGCCACGGCCACGGCCACGGCCTCACCGCCTATCCTGGCACCCCGGCCCCGCTGCACCTCTGCACCTCTGGTCCCTGTGCCTGGGACGACGCTTGCTGCGGTAAAACGGCCGGGAGGGGGGCTGGGACCCCCGGGCACAGCCAGGGTGGGAGCCGGCAGTAGAGGGGGGACCCCATGGGATGCTGGAGGGTGAGGGAAGCCGGGCTGTGGGGTGGGTGTCTCCTGCCCCACAGCAGAGCGGGGCTGGGGGCGAGGGCGATGCTCCATGCGCTGCCTGAGCCCCGTTTCCATCCCGCAGGCCTGGCCCCTGGCAGCAGCCCCCCTCGGGCTCCCTGGCAACCTCTGGAGAGCCCCCCCTTTGCCCTGCTGCCCCCCCAGGCTCACCTGCACCCCGCTGCCAGCCTGCTGCCCGGACCCCCGCTGAGCCCCCCGGCACCGCCGCTCCACACCAGCTCACCAGAGCCCCTCGCTCGCCTCCACGCACTGGGGTGCCCCTGGCTCTGAGGGTCCCTGGCAAGGCGGGGGGCTCCGAGACACCCTCTGGCGCCACGAGTCAAGGATGCCCGTGCACGGGTGCACATCGGTGACAGCCGGGCCACCGTCAGCTCGCAGCCTGCCCCCTCCAAACCAGAACTCCCCGTCTCCATCCTGGGAGCTCAGCCCCGTGGGGTCCGGTGGGGCAGAGGGGGTGCGTGCTCAGGGGAAAGCACCCCGCTGTGCCCCCCCGGTTTGGGTTATCGGGGCTCAAAGCCTTGCGGGCACGTGGGGGATGAGTGTGCCCCTTCCCAGCTGCGGGAGGGGTTTATCCCAGCGCTACCGGCTGCGGCACAGCCCTGCCAGCCTGCAGAGCCGTAGCTCGTCCTGCAAGGCTCTGCGTGGGACCGTGCCTTGCAGCTCACCCGGGAGCTGCCGGACAGCCAGCGTCCTGCTGCCGGCACTGCAGGGTCCCCACAGCCGCCCCATGCGCCCGTCGTCCAGCCCGCTGCTTCCCCTGGGCCAGCCCCATCTCTCGTGACACCCCCCACGCCACCCCGCAGCCCCTGCAGCCCCCCTCCGCCCCAGACACCCCCTGATCCCAGCCGGTGTTTTCAGCCTAGCACAGCATGGCCGGGACAGTCCCCGGCAGCCCCCAAACCATGTCCCCCCGCAGTGGGGTGGTGCCCCCTGCCTCCGTCCCAGGGGCAGTTTGCCACCCCCAAGGCAGGAAAGCTTCATGTCGGGCTTTGCCCGGCCACCGGCCTCTTCCTCAATGGCCTCAGGTGGCTTGTGGGGACCAGGACCACAACCATGGAGCTGGGGCTGTGGTCGGGGTCAGGCAGCGGGGCCCAAGCACCGGGGAACCCTCCCCTCACGCTGGAGCATTTGTCATCTTCCGCAGTGCCGTGTCGCTGCCCCATCCCCTGGGACGCTGCAGAAGGGTGGGCAGTGTCACTGTCCCGCTTCGCTGCTGCATCCTCCAGTTAGCATCCCTTCCTCCCGTTCAAGCTTCCCCCCCCACTTCTATTTGTAATACCATTAAATTACCCTGGGGTACATTAATTAAGGGCACGTGGGGAGGGATATTCAATGCCCACTCTCCCATCCACCCTGCCGCGAGCGCCGATGCACGACACCGCGGCAGCAGGCACCGGTGGCTGGGCGCTTCTGCCCGTCTCTGCCCAGACGTCGGGGCAGTGCTGTGAGACAGCGGGGGCTCGGCCCCGAGCAGACGCTGCCTGGCCCCCCCGAGCCTCCCTCCCCACGGCAGCCGGCCGGAGCGGCCCCCCGAGTCCCTCTTCCCCGCAGACCCCCCGGTTTGACACCTCTGCTCCGGGTGCCGGGGTGCTGCTCGGCAGGAGGGTGCGGAGGAGCGGGGGTGGCAGCGTGGGAGCCCACCCAGGGACCCCTTCTCCTGCCTGCCGCAGCGCCATGAAGCACCGGCTCCCGTCAGGGGCTGTTGGAAACAGGGGACACCCCGCTGTTAAATGGGGCTTTGCCTGGCACCTCCGGAGAAACCTCTATCCCGAAGGGAGCTCTCCTGGCTGGAAAGCCGGGGAGTCTCCGGAGCCGGGGAACAGGGGCTGTGCAGGACGGGCAAGCAGGAAGAAATCTCGCAGTGGCTGTTGTGCCCCCCCGGTGATGGCCCGTACCTGCTGGCCAGCTCCCGAGCTGCGGTATCGCTTCAGCACACCCCAGTACAGAGACAGGAGCGTGCGGCACGGCCAGGACCAGCTCCGGCCGTCCCGGATCCCACTCTGGTCCCTCCACCGTGACCTCGCAGAGCCGACGGGCCCCGGCTGCATGGCACATCCTTGCTCTAAATAAAGAGTGTTGGGTTTCTGTCTGTTTAGAAGGTGAATTTAACGGCGGAGCCAGGGTAAAGGCACCCATCGCTGGCGTGGAGCATCGCTGCAGGCTGAAGGAATGGTTTTATTTGAAGGATAATGGCTGTTCCCTTCAGCCAAAGGAAACCAGCTGAAGGGGGCTTCGCCTGAGGCGGGGGCTTCCCTCTTTGCAGCCCCGCAGGAACACTGCCCGGTGGCCACCATCCCCACGTGCCCACGGCCCCTGGCCGGGACCCCAGCCTCGGCAGACCCCCACCCCCAGCCTCGGCAGACCCCCAGCCTCGGCAGACCCCCACCCCCAGCCTCGGCGGACCCCCACCCCCAGCCTCGGCAGACCCCCACCCCCAGCCTCGGCAGACCCCCAGCCTCGGCGGACCCCCACCCCCAGCCTCGGCAGACCGCTCTGGACTGCAGAGCACGGGCTGGGCAGCCCTGGGGGGCTCCTCTCTCCCCCACGACAACTTTGGGTTTCAGCATAGTTTGTGTCTTTTTAAGGAAGAAAAAATAATTTCTACAAGGGAAAAATTTTCTAAGGACTCCTCGAAGCGAAAAGCCACCCCAGGAGTACGCAGCCGCGTTACCCCGCTCAATCGGTCTTGCGAAAGTCTCAGGCCTGAGCACGCCACCGAAGGCTTTTACCCTCTGCCCCCAGGACGCAGGACTCTCCTGCACCCTGTCTTGGCTGGCTGGCTGTCCCGGCCGCCTGTCTGAGCTGCGGCAGCATCTTGGGACCGGGTCAGCACGCTGCTGCCTGCGGAGAGGTGGGCTGAGACCTCCCAAACTCGTGGCATGTACTGCTGAGCAGCTGATGGGGAAAGCCATATGGGAATAGGGACATCACCGATGTCCGAGCAGACTCATAAGACGGAGGAGAGCAATGAAGCCCTGGGCCGCCCCAAGCCCCCAGCACCCTCGGGCTGCAGCTCCGCCGAGCATCTCCCTGCGCCCTGTGCCGCAGGCTGCGCGATGGTGCGGGCTGCCGAGCACCCAGCGCCGCCGGGGCTGCAAACAGCCGGCACGGCCCCAGGCAGCTCCACAGCACGCATGGAGCCCACGGCACTGGGATTTCAACCACGTTCAGCCCCAGGGACGGGGATGGGGACGGGACGGGTGGCACTGCCGCGACGGCGGCAGAGCAGGACCATGCCCCGGCAATGCCCGAACCTGCAGCCGCTCCCTGCGGCGGCTGGGTGCTGTGAGGCTGCAAAACGCCTGCTCAAGTCCAGGACCTCCAAACGCCCCACGTCAGCTCTGAAGGAGCCTTTTCCTGCCAGAAACCTGGAGCGACTCGGCCACACGTGGGTGTATCTTTCAGGGGCTGCTGTGGTCGCCGGCACCCAGGCGCTGCAGCACCGCTCGGCAGAGCAGCCGCGATCGCACACCCAGCCCTTCAAAAACGTTTAGACCTGAGATTGCCGGACCCCCTAGAAGAGACCTCAGCAGGGGCTGGCCCCCGGCGCGGGATGCTGCCACGGCTGTGCCCGTTCACACGCTGTAGGACCTTGCTTGCGGGGGCCGGCCAGGCAGGAGGGTCTGCAGGTGCCCTGCTGGGGCACCCGAAATGCTGCGGGGTGCTGGGAGCCCTGGGGGTGCCCGGCTGCGGGGAGGGAGCGCAGGGCAGGACCCCCCCAGCTCATACAAAGACGCCATCCCACCGGGAGCCCTCGCCGGCAGCTGCGGCGTGATGGGGGGCTCCTTCCCTGGCTCGGGGTGCAGCCAGGGCGTTCGCTCCCCCCCTCGGCTGTGACTGTGCAACGCCTGGGGCACCGGCGAGTTTTGTAACCCCCTCCTGGAGAAGCAAGCGGGCAGCAAGCTCTCCCTGCCTGCTCTCCTGCCTCCGGGCTCCTGCGGCACCAACGGCGCTGAGCGAACCGGGGACCTCAGCGTGGCCAAGGGGACGTGTCCTGGCCGCACCGCTGGAGGAGACGGGACTCCGGCACAGCCGGGCACCTGCCCGCAGCCGGGGCCGCGGGGAAGCGGCAGGGCTGGAGCGGGCAGCAAACAGGCAGGGCTGCAAAGGGCATAACGGCACGTGTGCTCCTGGGCTGATGGCTCGGAGGCGGCAGTGGTCGGTGCCACAGGGACGTCCCCACGGCCTTACAGCCGGCATTTTTGGGGCACTTCACCTCAGCCTGAGGGTGATGTCCAGGCCAGGCTGGAGGAACTGGTGCTAAATGGGGCATTAAATTATTTGCAGTGAGTGGCTGTCCTTTTGTTCCCCGGCTCTCTGAGAGCGGGGCGAGCAGGGCTCCAGCCCCGCCGGGCACAGGGGGGGTGCACATGTCGGACGTAGTGCTGAGTCGCCATCCCCCCCAGGCTGTCCCCAGGGACATGGGGGGGCACAGCTGTCCCCCGTGTCAGCAGGATGGTCCAAGACCCAGGGGAGGGAGCCCGGCACCGGGAGGTGGTGGGCATGGGTGATCCCACGCCACCGTGAAACCTCACGACCTTGCAGGGATTAATCGTGCCCCAGGGCTCGTGGCAGCGAGCGAAGGCACCGGCATCGCCTTGTCCTGTGCTGCAAAGCGGCCTTTGAGGCTCGAGGCTGCCGCGATCGATCTCGTGGGGAGGCTGATGCACCACCAGCCGGGATGAGGCTCCTCCCGGTCCGTTCTCAGTCCCCAAGGGTTCTCCAGCCCCGCTGTAAATCAAGCCTGGTGCCCCGCATCGGGTGGGATGGATGTGTGCCTCAAAGGCCATGGCGTAACCCCCACCTTCCGTCCCGGGGCCACCCCGGGTGCATCGGCCTCCTGCCCAGCCTGGGCTGCCCGTGCTCTGCCCGTGGCCCTGCTCTCACGCCTCTGCACCATGAGCAATCCCGGCTCCAAGCCAGCACCAATCCAGACCGCGGTGCTGTGCCCCAGAGCCAAGTGCTCTGGGGAAATCTTGTACCAAAGAACCGGGGAACCCCCCGTCCCATCCTGTTCCCCCCACTTTTCTCCACCAAAGGCAACAACCTGCATCAGCTCCGGTGGCAGAGTCGGGGCTCTGGGGCAGCAGTGCTGAGCCCTGGGAACATGCGAGTTCTGCTCTCGGGCTCCAGCTGCCCCCCAGCTGCCCCCCAGCTGCCCCCCCCGCTGCCCGAGGGACGGGGCACGCAGAGGGCCAGCCCCAAGTCTGCCACTAAAGCGGGGTGGGTCTGGGTCCCCCCTCCCCTCGCTGCCCGGGCTGCGAAAGGACCCAGCTCCCGTCTCCCTGCCCTGGCCTCCGGTGCCCCCTCGCTCCCTGGCCAGGCACCCCTGGGCTAGGTGGAAGCCCCCCAGCAGGATGGGTGCTGGTGCACTGAGCACCCACCTGAGCCATTACAGGGGCACAGCCAGGGCATCCCCAGAGGGACAGCCTGGGGGGGGGGACAGCCAGCACATCCCTGAGGGGGCACAGCCAGCATGTCCCTGGAGGGGACAGCCTGGGGGGGGGACAGCCAGCACATCCCTGGGGGGGACAGCCTGGGGGGGGGACAGCCAGCACATCCCTGGGGGGGCACAGCCAGGGCATCCCTGGAGGGGACAGCCTGGGGGGGGGACAGCCAGCACATCCCTGGGGGGGCACAGCCAGCACATTCCTGGGGGGGACAGCCTGGGGGAGGGACAGCCAGCACATCCCTGGGGGGGCACAGCCAGCACGTCCCTGGAGGGGACAGCCTGGGGGGCACAGCCAGCACATCCCTGGAGGGGACAGCCTGGGGGGCACAGCCAGCACATCCCTGGGGGGACAGCCTGGGGGGCACAGCCAGCACATTCCTGGGGGGGACAGCCTGGGGGAGGGACAGCCAGCACATCCCTGGGGGGGCACAGCCAGCACATCCCTGGAGGGGACAGCCTGGGGGGGGGGGACAGCCAGCACATCCCTGGGGGGACAGCCTGGGGGGGGGACAGCCAGCACATCCCTGGGGGGACAGCCTGGGGGGGGCACAGCCAGCACATCCCTGGGGGGGCACAGCCAGCACATCCCTGGAGGGGACAGCCGGCGGGGGGGGACAGCCAGCACATCCCTGAGGGGGCACAGCCAGGGCATCCCCAGGGGCACAGCCAGGGCATCCCCAGGGGGACAGCCTGGGGGGCACAGCCAGCACATCTCTGGGGGGGCACAGCCAGCACATCCCTGGAGGGGACAGCCTGCGGGGCACAGCCAGGGCATCCCTGGGGGGGACAGCCTGGGGGGGGGACAGCCAGCACATCCCTGGGGGGGCACAGCCAGGGCATCCCCAGGGGCACAGCCAGGGCATCCCCAGGGGGACAGCCTGGGGGGCACAGCCAGCACAGGGCTCAGCTCAGTGCAGGGACCGTGGTTTCGCAGGGCACCTTGCTGGTAGACCCCCTGCCCCAGCCACGCGTGGCCAGGGGATGCGCCATGCCCGTCGCCCTCCACCAGCCAGCCTTGGGCTCTTCGGAGGCAGCGCCCAGGACCCGTCTGCTCCCCCTTCTCCTGGTGCTCGCAGCTCTGCCCTTCGCTGCCAGAGCACGGCCGCCATCGGGCTGCCAAAAATTTTGCTTTGCCCGGTCCCACTAATTACAACCCAATTAGCAGTGCTGCAGCACGCAGCCCGAGCTGACCCCGCGGGGCTTCCCCCCCGCATGGCCCCAGCCCCCGGGGCCAGCAGCCAGCGCCATCAGAGGCAGCACCAACCCCGACAGCACCTGGGGCAGCTATAAACCAGGTCAGACCCGCTCCTGGCACCAGGGCACGAGGAAACGAGCTTGCAAACGCTTCTCGAAGCCTATGCCCGCCTCCACGCGTCCCAGCATAGCGCACGCAGGGTTTTATTAAGACCCAAATCCCCGTGCCCCGAGATGCTTGTGGAAGATGCACGTCGGGGCGCAGGGCTCTAAGGTGACACCCGCAGTCAGCCAGAACCGTGCCGGGCACAGGGTACAAAGTGGTGGTGTTTAATTACTCAATATACAACAGCACGTTACGCAGCCATACGCCCCCTCCCCGAGAGAAAGAGAACTATAAAGTTTATCGAAGGATAAAAAGGAGGATCCTTCTTGTCCTGCAGCGGCAGGGCTGCCTCCCAGCCCCGCTCAGCCCCCGGCTCCGGGCGAGGAGCGGGGACGCGTGGGGACATGCCACCCCAGCAGGTCCGGGCAAGCTCTCGCAGACGGCACATGCAGGTGGGGAGGGCGGCCAGCACGCAGCACTGCCGGGGCGAAGGCAGGACACCGCAAAGTGGAGCTGCCCGAAGAGTCCTTGAGGTTCAAGTCCTACCAGATAAACACACAGAGACGAGGCCACTCTGGGGAGAAAAGAAAAACACTCCCCCCCCCAAATAAAACAAAGAAAACCAAACAAAACAGCAGTTGGAAGAGACGTCTCCGGCTCATCCGGTCCCTGTGCCGCCAGCCCAGCTAGCGCTTGGAGAGCTCGTGCGACAGCCAGTCCAGCCCGTCGTAGAGCCCCGTGCCCTGGGTCGCGCACGTTGCCTGCACGTACCACTGCAAAACAGAGGGAGATGGAGAAAAGGGCTTCGGGCTCTGCAGATCGCCAGCCCGGCGCTCCCCAGGAGCAGCCCCGCGGCCCCACGGGTCCCTCCCGCAGGGACAGGGACACGGACGGCACCCCGGCCACTCACGGTCCTGCTGCGCAACGTCTGCAGCCCCAGCTTGTCGGTCAGCTCGCTCACCGCCATGGCGTTGGGCATGTCCTGCTTGTTGGCGAACACCAGCAAGACGGCGTCCCGCAGCTCGTCCTCCTGCAGCTGCAGAGAGAGTGGGGATGGCTGAGCCGGGCGCTGCCGGAGGGCGGCTCTTGGTGAGCCCTCGGTGAGCCTCCGCAGCGCCGGCACCCCAGCCCCAGTGTCCTGGCACGGCGACACCCGGCTTGGACAGACCTCTCCAGCCCTTCTGCTCGCTTCCAGCATCTCGGCTGCCCTCCTGCCCCCAGCACTGCTCCGAGGTCTCGGTGGCACCAGGATGCTCTTCCAGGAGCACCCGTGCCCTTCACAGAGGGGATGCCCACGTTGGAGCGTGGGGCTGCAGGGCATGGGGGGCACAGCGACCGCCGTGGGGGCAGCGCAAGACAGCGGGCACGACGCTCTCCAAACAACGACAAGCAGGCAGCGGGCATCTGCCCGTCCCTTCTCCCCGCTGTCTGGCTGCGACACGCTCCGCTCTGTGCCAGCTTCCCTGCCCAAGGATGCTCTGCCTCCCCCAGGCAGCTGCACCGAGGAGTAAGCGACCCCCGCCTCGCAGGTTGGCTTTCAGACGTCATTTCTGGATGCTGCCTCCCCTCCCCATGTGCCCTGGCCGCTCGGCTAGCAAAGCCCTGACTAAGTAAAACCTAGAACTGCGTTTTCTTGGCCATTCCCCCCCCTTGCACTTGCTCCTGATCCCTGCAGGTCCAGCCTCTGCCTGGCACAGGAGTCGCTGTCAGGACCCCAAGCCCATCTCTGGACAGACGCCCCTGGCACCGTGTCGCAGGCAGAGCAGAGCTGGGTCTCATCTCGCACCCACCCAGGCGTTACCGCAGAGCCAGGTGAGCGGGAGGAAGGCTGGGGGACACCCACCTCTCTGCCAGACCGAATTCCCTCCCTCCATCACTCACCATTTTCTGCAGCTCGTCAGCAGACTCCTGCACTCGCTCTCGGTCATTGCTGTCCACCACGAAGATGAGACCCTGTGGGAGAATCAGAGAATCCCAGAATCACAGCCCGGTTTGGGTGGGCAGGGACCTCCCAGCCCATCCAGCCCCACCCCTGCCATGGGCAGGGACACCCTCCACTAGCCCAGGTTGCCCAAAGCCCCATCCAACCTGGCCTTGAACACTGCCAGGGAGCCAGGGGCAGCCACAGCTTCTCTGGGCACCCTGTGCCAGGGCCTCAGCACCCTCAGGCTGGAGCCAGCAGCTTGCACGGAGAAGGGGGGGACATCCCAGGTGGGCTGCAGGCACCCCCGGCCCAAGGGGGAGAGCGGCCCCACTGCCCACCCGAGCATCCCCGTGCACCCCCCGCAGAGCCAGAGCAAACACCCATGCGAGGTCCCAGCGCTCCCGGCGGGGTCACCACACCGGGGACCAGGACGCATTCCCTGCCGCCACCCACACACCCAGTTCAGGCAGGATCAGGCCCCAAGCCCCGGGGAACCCCGGGCCAGCCCCGCCGCAGTGGATGAAGTTTATCCCTGACTCTGCGTACCTGCGTGTTTTGGAAGTAGTGCCTCCAGAGGGGTCGGATTTTGTCCTGGCCGCCCACGTCCCAGACAGTGAAGCAAATGTTCTTGTACTCCACCGTCTCCACGTTGAACCCTGGGGGGAGCAGGAGGGGCATGGGGAGAGGCTGCCCGCTGCCTCTGGGGACAGCTGAGGAGAACCTGGCTCCACTTCCTTTGCTCCCCACGAGGGGTTTACACGCACGGCCGAGACCCCCCTGAGCCACCCCCTCTCCAGGCTGAGCAGCCCCGGCTCTCCCAGCCCGTCCTCGTACGAGAGATGCTCCAGACCTTTCACCACGGCCGTGGCCCGGCACTGGGCTCGCTCCAGCATATCCCCATCTCCCTGCACCGGGGAGCCCAGCACCAGGCCCAGCACCCCGAGGTGTCTCAGCAAAGCTGAGCAGAGGGGCAGGAGCTCTTCTCCCGACCCACTCTCAGCGCTCTGCCCAGCGCAGCCCAGGGTCTGGCGGCCCCAAGCCACGAGGGCACGTGCCCGGCGCTTGCTCAGGTTCCTTCCCACCAGGACCGCCAGGACCTTCTCCGCAGAGCTGCTCTCCGGCAGGCACCGGGGCCTGGGGCCGTTCCTCTCCACGGGCAGGACTTGGCATTCCCCTGGTTGAACTCCCTGAGGTTCCTCTGCCCATTTCTCCAGCCTGCCCAGGCCCTCCCGGACGGCAGCACGACCCTCGGGGGTATAACCGCTCCTCCTAGCTCAGGACCATCCGCCAGCTTGCCGAGGGTGCTCTCTCCCCATCACCCGGGTCACTAATGAAGCTGTTCGGCGGCACCGGCCAGCGCGGTACACCACAGGGGACCAGCCTCCCTCACCCGGCGGCTCAGCCCGCTCCCATCCACCTCCATCCACTTCTGGGAGATGCTACGGGAGATGGTGCTGAGCACCCCGCTGAAGGCTTCGCACCCAGGATCTGGCAGGATAGCAGCCTGCCTGGTGTGGGCAGACCGGACCCGTGTGGTCCGAGCAACCTCCTGCCCGTGAAGGTGCCTTTGTGCCCCCCAGACCGGAGCCAGAGCACACCGGCCTAACGGCGCCGTGTTCGTCACTGCGGGGCAGGCGGAAGGCAGCAAACCAGGGCGGCAAATTTGGGTTGCGCCCGCCGCGCTGCGCAGGTCGGGGCGGCTGGTCTGCGCCGACACCCGTGCCGGGGACCGCAACGGGCATTTTGGGGTGCGAGGCAGGCTCCCCACCGGGCAGCACCCACAGCCGTGCCCCAGCACCGTGACAGGCAGGGGATAACGGGAGGGTAACGGCTGGGCGACGGGGCACCGGGCTGTCACGCGGCACGTCTCACCCCACACGGCCCCCAGCTGAGCGGGGTCACCAGTGCGCAGGGGTACCCGGGTGGGTGGCACGGCCTGCAGGATGTGGCGGGGGGGGCGGGGGGGCCCTGCCCGGTATCGGCCGTCAGAGGCGGGGGGGGCCCTGCCCGGTACCCGGGGCTCGATGGGGGCCCTGCCCGGTGCCGGGGCACTCACCGATGGTGGGGATGGTGGTGACGATCTCACCCAGCTTCAGCTTGTAGAGGATGGTGGTCTTACCGGCGGCGTCCAGCCCCACTGCAACGAAGAGGTGGCGTCACCGACGCCGGTACCGGTACGTGCCCCGGCCCCATCCCCATCCCCCGCCCATCCCTGCTCCGCCGCCCCCGCGCTCACCCATCAGGATCCGCATCTGCTTCTTGCCGAAGATGCGGGAGAAGATGGCGGAGACCGTGAGGCCCATGGCGGCGGGAGGGACGGGACGGGACGGGACGGGACGGGACGGGACGGCCGCGCTGCCACCCCGCTGCCTCCGCGCTCCGCCGCAGGCCCCGCCCCCGCGCACCGAGCCCCGCCCCCGCGGCTGCCGCCCGCGCTGCCAGGCCACGCCCCTCACGGGTAAGCCCCGCCCACACCGCTTGGTACCGCCCCCTCCCCGAGGGGGCTGCACCTCGCGAGGACACACCCCTCCCGCATCGCCCCGCCCCTCTGGAGAGCCCCGCCCCCTGCGGCAACACCCTCGGGTGTCTGCCCCGCCCCGTCGCTTATAGCCCCGCCCCCCGGCCACACCCCTACCGGCGGGCCCGCGGCCCTGCCCGTGCCCCGCGGAGGCGCATGCGCAGTGCGCGTCGGCGGCGACAGGAGGCGTCCGGCGGAAGTGGCGCGTGGCGCTCTGCGCATGCGCGGTGGGCACCGGCCCGGAGGTAAGGCCCGAGGCGGCGGGGGGGGGACCCGGTGCTCCACGGACACCCGGTGCTCCACGGACACCCGGGACACCCGTCACACACCGCGGGGGCCGCTGCGCCCAGCTCCTCCGCCACGGCCCCGCGACCTCCTCTGCCCCACCGGCCTCTCCGCCGCTGCCCCAAAGCCTCCTCTGTCCCCGCCCCACGGGCCTCCCCCTGCCCCACGGGCCCCCCCCCCGCCTCCCGCGGCCCGTCAGCCCCGCCTGCTCCCCGGGCCCCTCTGCCACGGCCCCACAGTCTCTCCTGCTCTCCACGGCCCCTCTGCCACTGCCCCGCAGCAGCCCCCCCCCCCCGAACCCCGAACCCCACCGTATCCCTGTCCCACCCTGTCGTACTCCCCTCCTGCGATTTCCCCGGCCCCGGGTGCTGACACTCCACCCCTCCGTGGCAGGTCCTTTGCAGTGAGCACCCCCCCGCAGAGCTGGCGCGGTTGGCTTACCCTCGCTGTGCTGCCAAGGGGCTGTTTCTCTTGAAAAGCAAAAATCGAGCCGTTCATCGATGTGAACCCCCAGACTGACCCGAGCGGGAGCGGCTGCAGTGGCAGGTATCGCTGCACGAGGTGTTAAAGCGTTTTCTCTGCCCTTGGCTGAGGAGCTCGAGGCACCCGAGTTGTAGCTCGAGCGCGTTTCCCCTCGGAGCGTGACCTGTGCGCTGAGCCCTGCAGCCCCCAGGCGTGCGGGCACTCTGCAGGATTCGGTGCGTGGTGGCAGAGGCACTGCAGAGTCGTTAGCCGTGTGTGTGCTGGGGGGGTCGGGGTGCTGGTCCTGCTCAGCTGTGTGCTCCTGCCCATCACAAACGTGTCTTTGATGCTCATTTAGTCTTTGTGCTGTTTTTCTCCTTTCAGATTGCATCAATCATGGAGAAGTTTGGCATGAACTTTGGAGTACTTGGCCCAAGTAAAAAAGATCTTCTAGAGACTATTGAATCGCAGAAGCAGCAGCTTCTTCGGTACCAGGTTCGGCTGAAGGATGTTGTCAGAGCCTACAAGAGCCTGCTCAAAGAGAAGGAAGCCTTGGAAGCCAGCTTGAAAGTATTGTCCGTGTCTCATGAGGCAGATATTGACTTGAGCAGCGCTCAGCCTGCGTCTGTGGCTAGCTCCGGCTCTTCCTTTGCCGATTCTGCTGATGACAGGAGCTCGGTTCACAGTGAAGATAGTGTGGGGACTGCTACCAGTGCAGACACTGCTGCCAGTCTGGCCAGCACCAAGGGTGAACCAGGGCCTGAGGACGATAAGCCTGCGGCCACCGCTTCCTCTCTTAAATCAGAAGAGACGAGCAGTTCAGAGAGCGGCATCAGCACAAGCAGCGGAGATGTGTGCTCTGCTGGTAGTGAGGCTGATAAAAGAGTGCTCCAGCTGAAGACCCAGTTGGCCACCTTGACCAGTGCTCTGTCGACAGTCACGCAAGAGAAGTCCCGCATGGAAGCCTCGTACCAAGCAGACAAGAAGAAGATGAAGCAGGACCTGGATGATGCCGTTAAGAAAGCAGAGGACGAGACCGAGAAGTTGGAGACAGAGCTGAAGTCTGTCCAGGAACAGCTAGCCGAGACCAAAGCCCGTCTGATCACGCAGCAGCACGACCGAGCCCAAGAACAGAGTGACCACGCTGTTATGCTGCGAGAGCTACAGAAGCTGCTGCAGAGCGAGAGGACTTTGCGCCAGGATGCGGAGCTGAAGCTGGAGGAGACCAGGGAGGTGTTGGCCGGGAGGGCATGCATGGCTGACCGTGCCGAGGGGTACGAGCTGCAGATCAAGCAGCTGAGCCAGGAGGTGGAAAACCTGAAGAGAGAGCTGCAAGCTGTCCAGGAGGAGAACAACAAGCCAGACCCCCGGATACAGGATCTGCAGGAGGAGATGGCCAGCGTTAAGAACCACTTCCAGGTGCAGCTGCTGCAAGAGATGAGGAAGGTAATTCCCTGTCTGGGCCCTGGAGCGGCTCGCTCTGGGATATATCAGCAGGGATTGGGGCAGGGTGGGAGGCGGCAGGAGCACAAATTCCCCTTCCCAGTCCTGCAGAGGTTTGAAATGAATGAGAGCACCATGGCTTTGATGGGACGATAGTCCCTAGGGAAATAAAAGCTGTTTGTGATACAGCATATAAGTCATTTGTCAGGTGGTGGTGACCATTGGATTTGGGAGGACCTCGGAGGTGATTACGTGGTGACTGTCCTCCACAGGGTCACTTAGTTCACGTTACCGTCTGGTGTGAGAGTGGCTGGGCTTGGGAGGAGAGACCTTTCCCCTGACCCACTCTGGCAACGAGTGTGGTCTGGTCTCATAAAGTCTGCGTGTGCAATGCAACGTACAATTCCAGGAGCTCGTAAAAAGGAAATACCTTCTCACTGACCTTCTTCAGTGGAGTGCTCTAGGGAAGGCAGAAAGGTAAATACAGGAGAAAGGCTGTGTGCATGCAGGGGGAGAGCAAAGAGCCAGAAAGGGGGATGTGGTGGAAAGGAGGAACCTGTGTAACTGCGGGTTGTTGGGCAGTGTGCTCCGGGGTTGGCATCGGGGTAACCGAATTTGTGTCTGGAAACACTTTGGAATAGATCTTCCTCGTTTCCTTGCAGTCTGGAACAAGTTTTCTTGTTGCTAATCTGTATCATCGGGCTGATGTAATGTCATTTGCCCCTTTTTGGAAGTGGTCTCTAACAGCTTCTCTCTGACAGGGGTGGAGGTTCACAGTGGCGGTTGTCAAGTGCTGCCATTATCCACAAGACTTATTAGTCAGTCAGATCTCAACGGCTGTAAAAGCTGTGAACACCAGGAGTTTGCTGTAGCTACTCAGAAACCACTCAATTATAGGAATATCAGTGCAACAAAGCATAGCATTTAAGAAAATTGCAGTTAGGTGTATGGAGGCTTTAGAGCACACGTTTTAAAAAAGTCCTGTAGCAGATTGTGACGTGAGTTTGCTGCTTCCCACCCCCTTGCACGCCTACAGCAGCACAGATAATGCCGGTAACGGGAACTCTGCAGAGCAGGGAACAAAAGCAAAAATGCTTTTAGTTTGTTTTATCCCCAAATAAACAAAAAGGCACGTCCGTGTGGTGGCTTGTATAGGATTCTAGGGGAAAGGATGGCTCCGCACTTCTGTGGAGTTCAGCAGAGCAGAATTAAGCCCCCGTGTAAACCTCCTGCCCAGTGTATCTAACCCTGCCGTGTCTCTCTGCTCGCAGACTGCACAGGCAGAGGAGCAGCTCCGCCAGCACGCCCAGATGGAGGAGCGGCGAGTGGCCGACTTGGAGGGCCAAGTCTCCGAAGTGTCAGAACTACTTGGCACGTACGAAAAAGCCAAGCAGAAAGACCAAGTGGTCATTCAGAAACTAAAGGACCGCATCGTACAGTTGGACCTGGAGAACAAAACCCTGGCCATTGCTGCCTCCAGCCGATCCCCTCTTGATATTCACGTAGAAGAAGCCAATCTTGATGTTAATGTTCTGAAGGATAAAATGGAGAAGCTGAAGAAGCTCTTGCAGGCAGCAGCTAAGAAGAGTCAACCCGCTCTGGACGTCGAGAAGCTGTGTGAGCTGGAGCTGCCGAAGGGCACTGAGGCTGGGGATGGTGAGAAGGCCACAGCTCTGTACTACCAGCAGGAGCTGAAGCAGCTGAAGGAAGAGTTTGAGAGGTACAAGATGAGGGCACAAGTGGTTCTCAAGAACAAGTCAGCCAAAGACGGCAATCTCGCTAAAGAACTGGAGGAAGCTCAAGAGCAGCTGGCTGACCTGAAAGAGAAATATGTTGTGCTTCAGCTCTCCTCCGATGAAATGGAGAAGCAGCACCAGCAAGACATGGAAGCCAAGAAGCAAGAGCTGTTCCAGCTGCAGCAAATTCATAGGCAGGAACTAGAGCGATGCCAGCTGGACTACAGGGAACGGGCGCTGAAGCTGGAGGAGGAGATGCACAAGCAGCGGGACCGAGCACTGGCAGTGCTGGCAGAAAAGGACCAAGAGCTGGAGCAGCTGAGATCTGTCACGCTGCCTTACGGGCTTCAGGGATCCAAAAACTACCTGGCGCCAGGGACTGACCTTACTGGCAATGACTCACCAGGTAACGAGTCCTCAGACATTCTCCCCCAGGCCCTTCATCTCTCCGCCGCCAGTGAGCCCACCTTCTTCTTGTATGCAGAGCAGCTGGCTCGCAAAGAAGTGGAAATTGTAGCGCTGAGGAAGCAGAAGCACAAGCTGGAAATGCAACTTCACCAGCTCCAGGAGAAAATCTTGGTTGAGGAGGAGAAGCACCACGAAGAGGTATCCGCACTTCAAAGCGAAATCGAGAAGAACTTCCGAGATAAGAGCAGAGAGGGAGCCAACCTGGAATACCTTAAGAATATTGTCTATAGATTTTTGACGCTGCAGGATTCTCTCGGTCGCCAGCAGACTCTAACTGCCATATTGACTATTCTGCATTTCAGCCCAGAAGAAAAGCAAGCTATTACAAAACAGTCAGCATACAGCAGCTGGTGGCTTTCTGGGAAGAGATGAGATGGTAGCTTCTATTCCTAACTGCTTTTGCACAGTGACACGTTTCTGATTATTAACGAAGACCACTTCACTTGTGGTGTAACCTCTTTCCAACCATGCGATGCAGCAGGGAGCTTTCAGTAAAGAATTGGACTTAAACTAGTGCTCTTAGCACTAATTTCGAGTAGAATTGTGCCAACTGTTCCAGTGGAATCACAGTGCTCCCTTGCTCTGTGGTGTGAGAATTTGCTCTGAGTTGGAACTTGATTTAAAAAAAAAATAAATTGAAGATACTGATGCTTTTTTAAACACCATTTAAAAAACCCCTACCTGTCAGGCGTGGGGTGAGGAGCTCTATTAGAGTGGAACTTGCTTGTATCTTCAAACACCAGACAGCTTGTGACTCAGAAGATTTAAAGGCGGGGGGGAGCACTTAACACGGTGCTAAAATAACATAAGACAAAGAGCTGAAAGTCTGCAAGGGTGAGTCTTAACTACCAGCATCATCCAAATGCAGAAAATCTTGAGGAATTTCTCAAAAGTATGGGTTGGTTTTGGGGTGGGTATTTTTTGTTACCTAGAGCCAAATTGACAGCAGTGGATCCAGCAGCTCCTCGCAGCACTGGGACCATCCGATGGCACAGTGTGTTACCGTGTGCTCTGGTTACTGACTGGGGAGTCTCTCTGCAGCCGTCCGTGTTTCCCAGGAAGGAGGAAAGCTATCCTGAGCCTTGGACATCCTGAGCCCCTGTACCTGCAGTGGTGCAGGCAGCGATTCCCCACCAGTGTCAAACCGGCAGGTACTTTGTCCCTGTTCTTTTAGAGCAGGTACCTGAGTTTTCTGACCCTCTTTGAGGTGGGAACCAGGGCGTTGCAGAAAGCAAACTGAGGAGAGGCTGGAGTAGGCACTTTGACCCTTCACCAGTCATTTTCTGAGCATTTGGGAGGTTTGGTGAAGTTTTGGATGTTCCGCAATGTTGGTTTTAGAAACAGGGCCTTGCTCCTGCTGGGATAGAAGCAGCAAGCAGCTGCGAGAGAAGATACCAGCTCTGGTGGCGATGTGTGCCCTGGGTTTGCAGCAAACACTGAGGACGAAGGCCTGATGGTCGCTGCATAGACCTTGAAGTTCTTGGGCAACTTCCTTGCAAATTGGTGAACGTGGCAAGAAGGAAGCCAAACCATTTTGAAACACCTCTGGCTTTGGTGGACGGCTGTAAGCTCCCTGCTGGCATTCCTGCGTTCTGCAGTTGTGTTCCGGATCTGCCAGCTCCTGGCCGCTTTAACCCGGAACGACTGAGCTGAAAGCCCTGGCTGGGTGAGGAGATGGCTGTAGCGTGCGTTTCATGAATGGTTGCGAGACTAAAACCAGAGCCCGTGTTTTGGACGTTAGTGGCGAGGGGCAGCTGGCAGGCTCGGCGCGAGGCCAGCACTGGCACGAGCGAGCTCCTCTGCTGCGGTGAGAACCTGACTTTCCTTGTGTTGTGTGAGCTCTGCGCTCGGGTGCCTTGAGAGCCGACCGGCTGGAGAAGGGGACCGCGCCATTTCACCCTCAAAGCCCGTGTTTGCGCCGGTGGAAGGGCTGGGGTGGCGGCTGGCCTTACCCTGTTGCCTTCCCTTCGCCTTCCGTCTCCCCGCTGCCAGGCTGATGGTTGAGACCAGAGAAGCAGCTGCCTGTCTAGAGGGACACGCTGTGTCCCTGGGGATGTCCCCCCACCGCCCCCCTCCTGAGCCCCTGGGTGCTGGGGGCACTAGAGGGCACCCACCAGTTGCCCAGTCCTTGGGGACGGGGACCCTAGGGTGCTGCAGCACTGCCAGGGCCTGCTCCCCCAGGACGGGACCTGGCTCTGGAAAGCAACAGGGAAGGAAAGCAGCAAGGTGGCACGAGAGGGCTGGGCTTGGCAATGCTGCGTCTCGGGGCAGCTCGTGCGGGGGCTTCGGGCTCTGCAGGGGTTCTGTGGGGTTGGCAGGGCGGGTTTCTCTGTCCAAAACGTGGTCTGCTGCGCCGAACTGCTCCTGAGGCCTGGGGCAGGGTGACGGCACTTTCTGTAACGAAGGGTATGCAAAGTTAGGAGAGAAAAAAGCATGCTTATTGTGTGTCCGGTGCTGCCTGTTGGCATTAAGTTACCCCAAATGGGAAAGAGCATCTCTGCAAGGCCGGCAGAACTGCGCTGGCTGGATCTCCTGGAAAAGCATCCATCAGGAAGTGTTTGTGCCGATATTTAAATGGTCCTTGCTCTCTTAAAGCAGGGAGGGATGTTTTGCTTCCAGAGATGTTGGGTGGTTGCCTGCAGCCCTGGGAACTGGCTACTCCCAGCTGTGCTTTTACTGAAGCTTCTAGAGCTTTCTCAGCTGCGTAGGCAAAATCTCACTTGAGTTTTGTTTTCGTGCACCTGCTTTGTTTTTAATTAGAGCTTGGCTACTACAGCACAACTTCCCAGTCCCAGAGTACAAGGAAAGTGTTTGTAAACACCGGCATTAAGTCTCGTTTTAACAATCCCCAGGCCTTAGTGCACTGCCCAGCCTGGGCAGCTCTTCGGGAGGGAGCTGCTGTGCCTCCGGGCAGCACCGGTGCCTTGGCAGCTTGTGCTGGCTCAGCCGGGTTGATGAGCCGTTGCTGCTCCAGCCAGACAAGCCCCACTGCTCAGCGCAGGGTCGGTGCTGCTCGCTCGTGAGTGTGCGGCCTTGCACGGCTGCAGCTTTGCAGCTGCTGCTGCTGTTTTACCAGAGCATGCCCAGGACACGTGATGGGGCCAGCATGGCGTGCACTGTTTTTCTGGCAGAGGAAGTGGGCTCTGAGGGGCTGCAGGAGCCGAGCGGGGCTCCCCAGCCGCTGCAGCCTTCCCCGCCTCTCTGCGTCTCGGCACGGGGAGCCAGAGGCTGCGAGTGCCTCTGCGATCCAAGAGCCTGGGATGTGCGGAGAGCTTCAGCAGCCGAGCAACTCAGGGTCCTTTCCCCTCTCGGTGCTGTGCCAGCGCTCCTTGTCCTGTCAGTGGCCGAGTTCCCTGGAGTCTGCTCCACAAATCCTGCCTTGCTGAAGGCAAGGGCGGTGCTCCAGCTAATGCAACCCTTGGTGCCAATTTCTCCTCAAAAAATCCTCAGGGAAACCATGCCCCAGGCAGAACCTGTGGAATCTGTGCCTGCCGGAGGCCTTGGGAGGGGTGACAAAGCCAAGCAGTCAACAGTTCCTCGTGCTGACATGGATGTTGCCTCTGTGCAGAGGCCAGGCTGAGAGCGTCGGTGGAGGGGACGTCAGCCGGTTGGTCCCATGCAGGATCCACGTGCTGCTCTGATGGAGGCAACTGGACAGACGTTGGAGTTTGTTCCAGGGAGCGTTTGGTCTTGGGCTCCTCTGCGTTGAAACGCTTCTCAATGCTACGAGTGTTGGCTCAGCCCAGGGATCTGCTGAGAAGAGCCCGGTCCAGAGTCCCTGTTTGGAAAGCTTGAATCAAGTGGTGCCTTTGAAACCACAGGGATTGCTCCAAATCTTGCCCTGCAGCAGCAGGAACCATTCCTGCAGCGGCTGAGGGTGGTGATGCTTCTTCCTGCTTCGGCCTCACTGCACAGGCTGAGTGTGGATCCCTGTTCTCTCTTTGCCTCGTGCTCTTCTGGAGGAGCCTCTGCCCGGAGAATGGAGTGACCCAGCAGAGATCCCGAGTGGTGGTGGGTTTTGTGATGGTTGTCAGATGCAGCAGGACCGACCCTGCTGTCCCAGGAGCGCTGGGAGGTGTCTGGTTCCTCCTCTGGTCCTGGGCAGGAAAAGTTGCTGGCCAAGCTGGAGAGTGGGTGGCCGGCGGGGAGGCGGCAGCAGCGGTGGTGATGGTGTGAGGGAACAGAGCGGGACCACGCGGAGCCGCTGCTCGGGGGCCAGCAGGGCTTAAGGAGCGTTTCCTTGCCTGATGGAGGAAGGAGGGAGCAGCTACAACAGAGGCAGCTGGGACCCACAGGGGAACATCTCCAGGAGCTGCCAAAGGCCCTCTCCTTGCTGTCAACCTGGTGCAGCTCTCCCCGTGCAGTTCCTTTCTCTGTTGTCCTGCAGCCCCTATCCCTCCTTCCCTCAGACCTTCCCCCACATTCCTCCCTCTCTTCATTCAGCCAATACCCTCCAAAATAAAACTAAAACTACCCTGTTTGAAGCATGACCCTGCTGTTTGGTGACCTGGGGTTTAAGGGGTGAGCTGTGCACCCTTTCCCCATGCTGGCTACGTTTCCACCGGTGTTTCATGCATGTTGACGCAGTCGCGTGCCAACTCCTGCTAAATGCGGTCCTCTCGATAAAGGTGCAGCGTGTTCCTTTGCAGCTGTGGCTGAACCCCCCGTGTTGTTGGGGGCTGCGGTTGCCCTCCCTGACATGGTGGCGGGGTGGCTGTTTCCCCTCCAGCAGCTTTTTCTGCCGCTCTTGACAGCGTCTGTCGTACGTGCGTGGGCTTTTCCTCCCAGAGCTTCCTGCTGCAACCAACCAGCGGGGCCGCGTTGTGGCCGCATCCTGCAAAGGCAGCTGCACCGAGCCCTCCTCTTGCCCCGTCCGGCTCATGCCCAGCCTCCAGGTGTGGGCAGAGCAGCCCTCCCAGGGCACGTTTGCCATTTCAGCGCCGGCTGGCATGCTGGGCTCTGGGGCTTGCCTTGCACAGGCTTCCTCTGCCCCGCTGACCATTTTCCCATGCCTCAGTTTCCCCTTTGAGCGAGAAGTCTGTGCCTGTAGTGGCGGATGTGGGGATGCCTGTGCTGGTTTGCAGCGGGCAGCCAAGCAGTGGGGAGGCGCGGGGGATGGAGAAGGGCCGTGCTCGTGTCTGCACCCCCAGCACCCGTGGGGAGCTGCGTCTCTTGCTGCATTCTCGCTGCCCGGTGTGCAAGAGGGAAGCACAAAGGAGGCGGCTGCGAGTTCGCCTGGGCTCCGTGAGCACGAGGGGCTGATCCCCTCCCTGCTCGCAGGGCTGGCACGTTGCAGCTCTGTGTCTGCAGGGAAGCTCCTGCCGCCCTGGCCGGGCAGGTTCCTCCGGCTGCGCTGCGCAGGCAGAGCTGCGCCCGAGTCCCCGCAGACGGGGTGTGGAGCGAGCCCAGCCAGCAGCGGCTGCGGGAGCTGCTCCGGTTCTGGCCTCTCCAGCGCTGCCAGCCCGTCCCCAGGCTCTGCCTGGTAGCAGAGAGGAGCCGGGAAGGCTCCTGGCTCCCAGCTGCCCGGCCATGGCGAATGAAGAGGAACAGCCGTCGGCTCTCTCGGATAACGAGGTAAAGGCGTGTGTGTGCGGGAAACCCTCTGCAGAGACCTGGAAAGCTGCTGCCAAGCGCTGCAGACCCTGCTCAGGCCTCGACGGCAGGCCCTGGCCGAGGGGGCTGCCTCAGCCGTCGGGGTGCCGCAGAAGGCGGCCACAGCTGCCAGCAAAGGGGTGCCAGCCTGCCCGGCCCAGGGCTTCACAGGCTTGTGCTCGCTGGAGCCCGAGCGGCGCTTTCCAGGGCGGCTGCTCCGGCCCCGCTGTGTCTGAGTGACTCACCGGGCCCTGGGAGTCGTCCGGCTCCAGCGGTCTCACCGGTTCCTCCATGGCAGCCGCACGCCGCGCTGTCTGGGAGCGGCTGTTGGCAGTGCGGCCCAGAGTGGGATGCAGCTTCTTGGTGCTCCCCAACCCCCGGGCGAGGGATACCCAGGCGCTGCAGCGAGCTCGGGAGGGTGCCGAGGGGGTCCGTCCCACAGGGCTGGTGGGGCACCGGCCGCTGGCCCCTCCGCTTTTCCCACCCCTGGGGAAGGGCTCCGGCCTCTTGGGGAAGATCCCTTTTTTGCCTTGGCTCTGCCCGCTCTGCAGCGACACGGGGACACTGGCCACCCACCGCTGCCCGAGGGAGTGAGTGTGGCCGTGCCTGTGGCTCCACGTCCTCCCACGCCGTGGGGCAGCGAGGGTCCCGTGGTGGCCCTGCTGCAGGACTCCTCTCGGTCTCTTCCCTTCAGGTCTTCGTGCTGACGTGCATCTACCTGTCGGCCTCAGTGCTGAGGTGGGTTCTGCCCCCCTGGCCCTTCGGCCACAGCTGGGCCCAGCGGCGCTGGGGGGGAGGCAGCAGCCGTAGTCCTGCCTGCACGGGGACTCTTGTCTTACCCACAGCCCGCTCGGCCCCTGGACCTGGGGCAGGGGGATCTGGCCTCGCACCGACCCGGGTCTCTGCCCTGTCCTGCTGCCCTTGCAGGGAGGGTCCCCCCACCCCCCCATCGCCCATGCCGGCCCCTGCCCATTCCGTGGGAGGCTGCGCGCAGGGTCCCTACCGGGAGGGGCTCACCGGGAACCACCGTGCTGGGGCACCGTCAGCTCCGCTCTGCCAGGACATGAACCGCCAGCCCCGTCTCTTCCAGCCTCCTGGGCAGCGGGTCGGTCCTCGCTGTCACCTCCCGGCAGAGGAGATGCTGCCACATCCAGGTGAGTGCCACTGGCTCCCGGGGCACAGGGACAGGTTTTGGCCCCAGCTAAGCCCAAGGCAGAGCTGGGCTGGCATCGCTGCTGCTGGGCTTAAAGCGCCCTGAGGCTGGAGGGGGGTAGGGGATGCAGGACGCTCACACCAGCCTCCCCTGAGAGCAGCCGGTCCCAGCTCCGCTCCCGGCCGGCCTGTGGCAGCTCTGCAGAGCTGGGGAGAGGCTGCCGCTCCTGGGGTGCTGCTGCCAGCCAGAGCTAATGCTGTGTCCCGTTCCCCCAGCTTCGCCCCCTTTTCCTCCTCGCCCTGGCAGATTTCCTGGCCGCCGCCGTGCTGCTGAGCATGGCCGTCATCCAGCTGCTGCCAGCCCCGCTCTTCGTCCCAGCGTATGCTGCCTGCCCCTACGGACTGATGCTGGCCACGGTAAGGGTCAGCTCGCACCACGGCGTGGCACCGGGAGCAGGGCACCTCTCCTATACTGCTGGGAACAGCTGAGACCACTCTGCGGGCTGGAGCGTCCCCTCGGGTGGGGAACTAGTTCTCTTACCGAGAAATGGCTCCTGTTCCCCTGTCACTGTCCTGAGCCAGGAGTAGTTAGTTCCCTGGGGAAACGTGCCCAGCGTTTCTCCCCAGCCCTGATGAGGCGAGCGCCGTGCCCCCCCTTGCAGCATCCTCCTTGTCCTGCCATGCCAGCTCTGGGATGGCAAACCCGCTGGCATGCGCCAGAGCAAAGCAGAGCGTGGCTCTCCCTGGTGCAGACGTGCTCTCCCCTTCCTGCGGCTCCACCGGCCCCTCTCCGCCCTGCCTGCACGCAGACCCCGCAGCGGGCAGTGCCACTTCTGACCCCGGTCATCCCGATGGCAACGGGGCCTTTGCCTCAGCCACACATGGGGACAGGGACCAGGAGGGGCTCTGCCAGGTGGGAAGGCTGTGTAGTGCACAGGGCGCCCATCACCGTGGTTGCAGGCCTGCTGGCAAGCCATGAGGGCAGAGCTCTGTTTGTGCCACCTAGAGCCCAGCACGGACAGACAGACCCGGGTGGTCAGTGCTGCCTGCAGCTGCCTGCCCCGCTGCCGCAGAGTGGCCGCTCGGTCCCCCTCCCCGGGGTGGGCGCAGCACCAGGCCGTTTGCCGCACGTCTCAGAGAGCTGCTCCCTTGTTGCGCTGCTGCTCCTGGCACGGCTCTTCTGCGGGGACAGGGGACATCAGGGTGCAGAGCACGAGGAACGAAGGGGAAGGTGCCTTCGGGCGCTGTGCACAGCAGGAGACCACTCTCCCTCTCCTCCCCCAGACCTTCTACGCAGTCTCATTTCTGATGGTGGTTGTCTACGCGTACGAAGCCTACCGCACCATCCACGGCTGGAGAGCCTGGCACGTGGCAGCTCTGCAGGTCGGTCGCCCCCAGCCATGGTGCAGCTGGGCATTGCCCTTCCTGCACAGAGCTGCTCCGGCCCCGTGAGGACCTGGGGAGCAGCGGGGGGATCCGAGGGCAGCCCCTTTCCCTGGAGTGTTAGTGACTTCCCCTGCACCCTGCGTCCCCGCGGAGCAGGGCTGGAGCTGGTGACCTGCAGCCCTGGGTCACCGGCATTTCCTCCGTGCAGGAGAGGAGCGGCTGCCTGGAGAGCGCGTGGCAGGGACTGCCTTACATCCTGGCCTGGTAGGTGCCAGCCACCGGCCCTGGCCCCTCTCCACGCCGGGCAGTGCTGCGGCACAACGCCTGCCCTCCCGGCTCTGCCCAGGGCAGGACGGACGGGCTCACCTCCGCCTGTCCCGCAAGGCTGGTGCCAGCACTCACGCTCCTGGGACAGCTGATCGCCCACGGCACATCCCTCACCGACATCGCGCCAAAATCCATCGAGCCCATCGTGCCGTGGAAAGGCAACCGCTCCCACGAGACCTACAGCCTTTACTGCTCCAGGTACACGGCCATCCTGCCGCCCCCACCCCGAGCGGGCAGCCGGCGCTGGGCACCGCTCTCAGCCCCCGCAAGGCCGGGAGGGACACCTCTGGGCGGTGAAGGCTTTGGGGCGGGGGATTAGGGGACCACCACCAGCACCCTCTGTCCTTTCAGCTGCCTGCTCCTCATCCACCGCGCCCAGGATATCTGCTACGAGGTGAGCGCTGCCGGCTGCCCGTCCCCGTCCAGCAGACGCTGCTGCCCAACGCTGCCAAGGGCGGCTCAGAAAGCCCCTGGGAAGGCAGCAGGTCTGCGGTGCGGGGGCAGGTGCTGCCGGAGGGACGGGGTGGGGGTGTCCGTGCTCAAGCGGAGGCAGAGGGGCAGCTCCCAGCTCCGGCAGCACCCTGGTGCTGGCTGCTCCCACGCCGTGGGGCTTGTGGCACGGCTCAGCCCTGACCCTGTGGAAGGAGCCGCTCGGGGCAGGGCTGGCCCGTGGCCCCGCTGATTTCCTGTTGCCTCTCAGTACGTAGGTAGGAAGGAGGTGGGCCTGGAGGGGAAAATCATCTTCTTCTTGTACCTGCTGCTGGTGCTCAGCTGCTGCACGGTAAGGCAGCGGCACAGCGGGGCGAGCGCAGGGTCTGGCCGCAGCAGCCAGCACACCCCGGCTGATGCCGCTCCCCGCCGCCCAGCTCCTGTACCGCAGGGTGAAGCTCCGGTGCCGGAGGAACACCGCGGCACCCTTGCTGACCCTGGAGAAGGACGGCTTTGCCGGCAGGAGCATCCGCAGCGTCAGCAGAGTCTCTCACTACTTCCAGCTGGTTTTCCTGCTCTGCTGGGCGCCAGGCAAGTTGTGGGGTGTGGGGGGTGTGTGTGATGCCCCACAGCCCTGGCAGGCAAGAGCCACTGCAGCTCCTGCTCCAGCCCCTTTATTCCTGGGCGGCAGCAGCACCCAGGCCCAAGAGAAGAGGCTGAGACTGAATAACTGCAAAGCCTCGAGGCGGCTGGTAAGCCCCTGGGTGGCTGGGCAGAGCCAGGACGAGAGGACGGACGGCCCCGACCACTGCCGTTGAGTCCGACCAGCGGCTGGTTCAGCCCACACTGACAGGCTTTTCAGCAGCGTTTCCTGAGCTGGAGAGTGGGTCGTGTTGGATGGACCTGCTTTTAATCAGTATCTCATCGCTTTGGGGGCCCAGTTCTGCTGTCAGCCCTACAGAAACCTGTGGCAGCGTCCCTGAGGTCCCTGGGCAGCGTGCGGGGAGGTTCCCTGTTGTACACGTACGTGCCTGCCCCGCCGTGGGAGATGGGCTGTGACAGGGGACGGGCATCTGCCACTTGGCCAGGGAAGCTCTCGATGAAACATTATCAGAGAGAAGGAGATCAAAGAGTGTCTTATTTTTGTCTTCCATCCGCAGCCTTCCTCCTCACCCTCCTCTCCTTCACCAGCATCAAGCCTTCCTCGGTCTTTGTCCTCTACGTTGCTACAGTAAGTAAAAACCCGTTTCCTGGGCTCCAGAGCTGGGACGTTTGTCCCCATCAGAGGTGTGAGTGGTGATGGGACGGGGGGGGCTGTCAGAGCTGCACTGTCCCTGTGCCGCAGCGGCAGGGCTGCGGGAGCCGGGCGAGGGGAGCGGGAGCACACTGACCACCCGACCAGGTGCCACCTGGGACAGACGCAGGACAAAGGCCCTGGGTGGCCGGTGGCAGCCCTGGTCCCAGCCCAGCTCTGCCAGGGCTCTTCCCCCTGGTTTGGTGCTTGATGTTTTGCTCCTCAGCCCTTCCCAGATGTTTGCCTTGGTTTAGTTGACTGCACTGAGAAGAAAGCCACCTCCTGTGTCCCTGTGTCACCCTGCCTGTGTCCTCACATGGGCTGATCCCACACGGCTCCTCTCCCCCGTGGAGAGGGCGACGGGGTTTGCAGCGCTGCTGCCTTCTGTCTTGCAGGCCCTGACCGTCTCCCTCCAGGGCTTCCTGCACAGCTTGGTCTACGGCTGGCTGAGGCAAAACTTCCGTCAGGAGGCAGTGGGCAAGAGACCGTCTCTCCAGGCTTTCTACGACGAGTCCCTGGGGGCTGTTCCCTAGGCTGCCACCTCAGCCCAGTGCCCCCGGGCCACCCAAAGCCTCGGCAGGATTTGCACGTCCCCGGCAGTTCCCCCACGGTCCGGCCGTAGCTGGGCAGGATCTCTCTGGACTTGGCCTTTGGTGCCTGGAAAGGTTCAAGCAAGGCGCAGGCAGCACCAGGCAGGTTTCCGACAGCAGTGGTGGGGCTACAGCGGCTCTGCCCCGCTGGGAAGCCCATCCGTAGCCCCTCGCTGCTGGAGGCAGCCTGACTTCCCGCCGCCTGCCCCATGCGGACAGGAAAACCATCAGCAGTGGCTGCATGGGAGCTGGGCCACGGGAGGTGGGACAAGAGCTCTCCAGAGGAATGGTGCCCCCGTTCTGCACCACGAACGACCCGGCTGTTGGCAGCAGTGGGGCTCTGCAGGCTCCTGTGCGAGGAGGCTGGTGCCACGCAGACAGTTTGGCAATTCCCAGACCTTCCGGCAACCGAACATCAACTCCGGCTATCCCAGGGACGGTGGCGGTTCTTTCTATTTTGTCTGATCTTGTGTTACGCTTTCTGCCAGAGAGCAATCCGCACGCCTCTGCAGGGCTTGGGAGAAGGTGCTTACAAATAAAGGTGTTACGGTTGAGGTTGCTGCTGTCAGATAAGTAACGAGACAGGCAGCTCATGGCTCCTTCTGCCTCGGGGGGAGGCTCCTGGCCAAGGCCATGCTAGCAGAGACGGAGGAGCCATGGCTGGAGCTGATTCTGCCCTGTCCTGGTTTCGGCAGGGACAGAGTTAATCCCAAGCACAACTCCAGGCTGGGTCGGGGCGGGGGGGGGGGGTGGGGGGAATGGATGGAGAGCAGCCCTGAGGAGAAGGACTTGGGGGTGTTGGGGGATGAGAAGCTCAACATGAGCCGGCAACGTGCGCTGGCAGCCCAGAAAGCCACCCGTGTCCTGGGCTGCGTGTCCAGCAACGTGAGCAGCAGGTCGAGGGAGGGGATTCTGTGTCCAGCTTGGGGGGCCCCCAGCACAAGAAGGACATGGAGCTGTTGGAGTGAGTCCAGAGGAGGCCACAAAGATGATCCGAGGGCTGGAGCACCTCTGCTATGGAGACAGGCTGAGAGAGTTGGGCTGGTTCAGCCTGGAGAAGAGAAGGCTGCGGGGAGACCTTAGAGCCCCTTCCAGTCCCTGCAGGGGCTCCAGGAAAGCTGGAGAGGGGCTGGTGACAAGGGAGGGAGTGACAGGCCAAGGGGAATGGCCTGAAGCTGCCGGAGGGGAGATGGAGATGGGATGGGAGGCAGAAATCCTTCCCTGTGAGGGTGCTGAGGCCCTGGCACAGGGTGCCCAGAGAAGCTGTGGCTGCCCCTGGCTCCCTGGCAGTGTTCAAGGCCAGGCTGGATGGGGCTTTGGGCAACCTGGGCTAGTGGAGGGTGTCCCTGCCCATGGCAGGGGTGGCACTGGATGGGCTGTGGGGTCCCTGCCCACCCAAACCAGTCTGGGATTCTGCAATGCTATGGTATGAAGTGGGAGCACGGACTGACTGGGCACTGACTTAGCAGTGACTCCTTCCAGTGCATCTACTGGCAGTGTCCCCTCTGCCAGGCAGCAGTGTGCCCTTCTTTGGTGACCGCTGAGACCCCTGTGCCACCAGAAATAGAGGTGAGGACTCAGAGTCATTTAAAAGTTGATTACTACCAGCAGCACGATGCAGATATTTCTGGGGGAGGACAGGGACAAGGTCCCAGGCTCTTACTACAGGCATGGGAAGCAGGACGTAGGAATAGGGCAGAGCAGAAAAGCCTGTTAGAAAATGAGGAGGGTGGAGAAAAAGCGGTGTGGACGCCTACGTCAGAAAGTGAAAAGGATAACAATGGGTGTGATTTGCAGGAAATAGGATCTGATCTCCTCGGGAGGAATGCAAAGCTAAAAATACATGGTCAAGAGGAGTAATACCCAAAGGAGGATGTTTGGGCTCTTGAGGAACAGCTACAAGATGAGTGGGAGATGAGCCAGTGGCACAAGGTAAGGGCGCGTGATGCACCGACCCGGCTCTGGGCACAGCCTCTGCCCCCGGGGCCGTACAACCATCTTGGTGCGGACGCGGAAGGAAGACAAAGGACTCGCTTGGTGTCGGGCAGGACAGCACCCGAGGAGGATGAGGGCTGAGTCACCGCCGGGCAGCATGACTCGTGTTTGCTTTGATGTTACACAAGTCCGAAGGCCGTGGGGCTGCGAGCACTCAGGGCTTCTTCTGTGGGTACCAGGGGAGCGTCAGAAGTGTTTGTGGTGTCATCCTCGCCCACGTGGGGTTGGGAGAGAAAATCATTAGGCTGAGACATGCTAGGAGAAATGGGAACAAAGCCACTGCTAGGGCTACAGGGGCGGAAAGGCTCCGTGAGCAGAAATGGGAGCAAACGGGTCGGGGAGCAGAGAGGTGGATGGGGACAGCGACGGGGAGGACAAGTCGGGTTGATCTTGGCTCCCACTCCAGCAGATTCCCAGAGGAAAGGAAGGGCTGGAAGAGAGTAAGCAGAGACAAACCACTATGTGAAAACGAGGGGGACCGTCCCCATCCCTTCAGTAGCACCAGTGAAAATACTGCTGGACAAGTGAGGGGCAGGCCCACGGCCAGCGCTGCAGGTTGGGCACCATCAGGGCACGCAGCAGCAGGGCCGTGATTCCAACCCAGCGCAAGGGAGGGGGACAAGCCCGCACCTATGGAGCGTGTAACAGGAACCACAGCTGGCCCGGGTGACAAAAAGCCAAAAATCAATGACCAGGCAGAGAGAGGTGAAGAGCTGGATGTGGGATCTCTGGAGTGCCAAAACCAGCTGAGGACAAAACCATCCTTGGAGGAGCGGCAACAGAGCTGGGGGGGCAGAGAAAACAGCACACACAGCAGCGCAACCGGCACAGGAGCCCAGCTGGGTCCGAAGAGGGGGAACCTGAACGCCAAGATGCCTGGCCAGGGGATGCTCTGCCCAAGCAGTGGGTCCCAAGGCTTCTGACCGAGGGCCCTCCACCCCACGCAGCGTCTGCTCTGCAGGTGCCGCGGGCAGGGCAGAGGGATGCAGAGCAGCAGGAGGCTGCGAGTCGCCCTTTGCAGGGCTGGGCTTTGCAAACCCTACGGCAAAGTCTCCTAACGGGGACAGCAGTCTCCGTGCTGACCGAGAGCCCCGGACAGATGTGTAACAGAGACAGAAAACACCATGCTGAGGGCCACGAGCGACCAAGCTCTGCAGCACCTCTGCAGAGAAACCCCATCCCTAACCAAATAAATCTACCAAGACCCCAAAACAGGACACAGGCTTAATTTTTTTTTTTTAAACTAGTATTTTCTACTATACATTAGTGCTTCGGTCCACCACAGTCACTGCAGAGCTATTGCACGGACGCACACAGGATATTCTCTATATACAGAATATACACTGTACAGGCAGGGAGGCCACTAAGGAGTATTGTACAGAATTTGGTACTGCAGGGGGGTACGGCTGTGTCTCCTCGCTTGGCCGCTTCCAGGCTGGAGGCGGTGGGACACAGAGCAGCCTCCCACCGTTCCTGCACTGTCCGAGACTCACCACCATCTCCCCAGCCCCGAGGCAGAGCAGCAACAGGCAGGGACAGGCAGCGAAACAGCACGGCTTCCACCCCACGGGCTCTGGGCACTGCCACCAGCTTTGTGCAGGTCTCGGGCAACGCTGTCCTCTCCTGCCATGTGCAGAGGTACGCTCCGGTGCTTCTTAGGGAATGAGAGCGCATCAGGCTGCCAGGCCCATCCCAAAAACCCGTTCTTTAGGCAAACATTCAGGCCCTGGCCAGGCTGGCAGATGGTGAAATGCAGTTACAGGCGCAGCGATCATCCCTGGGGTTACAGTAAATCCACCTCCAAGGCAGCTGGCAGAAAGACTGCTCGCTCAGGCAGAGGGCAGCTGCCTCCAAAGCCGGCAGCAGAGCTTCAAGTCTTTCTGCCTTCAGCCCAGGACACACGTGTCTCTCTTTCCCAGGTGGAGAGGAGCAGAATGACTGAGCTGGAAGCCGGGTTGCGGTAAGAAAAGTTGTGGTGAGAGCTGGAGAGGCTGCTCCCCTCAGACCTCAGCACAGGGTGAGCACACACCTCCACACCGGGGCCCGCACAGCCACCCGACGGCCACTCTGAGTCCCCCCTTGGCAAGGCTGACACAGGCGTAAAAACCAGATTCTCCAACACATCTCATCAGCAAGTGAGCTGACCACATTAGCCATCTCATTGCCTCAGGCAGAGCTCCGGCTCTCTTGTACGTTATTAGAGCACACAAACTTGATTTTTCAAGCAGAATAAATTACATTTGGAGGCCAGCTCCTCTCTGTGGAGCTCCAGCACCTATTGCCACTCACACAGCACCCCGCCGTGATCGCTGGAGAGTTCTGTTCTTGCAGATGCACCAGCCCCTTCCTTTTTCTCTGTCTCTGCCTTGGAGAGAAAAGAACAGCATTCCACATCCAGCAATTCATCCTCCCACTCCCATCATGGCTGAAGCTCTTGCTGGCATGAGTTAGGCTGCGGAACGGGCAGTGACAATTTTTTCACATCATTTGTGTGTAGAGGACTAGCATCCCTCTCCTTATCATCAGGAGCTATTCTTGAAAGAACTCCCCCCTACAGGGCTGGTCCTGCTTCTTCCAGGCAGGATGATGGCATTGAAATTTGGAGAGCCCAAGCACTAGACAAAGATGGATGTGTATATACGGGCAAGAGGGGTTTTGCACAGCCTGTCACATGCTGCTGGAAGCCTGGCTGTCACTTTCTGACCTACTAACAGCCAGACAGGGAACAGTTTCTGGTGTACAGTCCCCTGACCTGGCTCCTCAAAGCAGGACTAGGCAGAGGATAGCGCACACAGTTCCCCATCTCTGCTGCAGTTCTGACCCACACGCTCACGTGCTCAAAATCCTGCACAGTTGTGAGTCAGGTCCAGATCAGGTCCCGTTGGCTGGATCAGGGAAGAACTTTCCTTTCCGAACGCAACTGCAGCTGCCCACAGCTCGGAGCAGGGTGGGAGCACCCGTCCTTCTCCAAGAGAGTCCCTTCACTGTGCTCAGTGGTGGTGCAGCACAGTCTGGAGGTCCTCTGGCAAGGAGCCGATGATGGTCTCGATGTACAGGCCCACCCGCTGCAGAGTTTCCTCCTTCACAGGGAGGTGCTGGCACCTGGCTCTTACCTACAGGGAGAGAGAGGAGGGAAACGGAGGAAATTTCTAATGGCTTCAAAGTTCCTCCTTCCGCTTTGCCACTGACTGAGCAAACTTCACGTTGTCTCTTTAGTTCAGGGTATGAGACAACAGACAGGAAACTGTCACCTGAGCCTCAGGGAGATGAAAAGAGTCAGAACTTTGAATCCTTTTCTACACAAACACTAAAGTTTCATGACTGTTCCATTTGCCAGTCTACAGATCAGGGAGAAAGAGCAAAGTTTTCTAAGCAACAAGTGTGATCCATGTCCCTGGTCTCTCCCTGCCGCAGAGATACAGGCAGAAAGGAATGAGTGCAGGAAGAAGGGAGGAAAACTTACCAGCTTCTCACGAAGTTTTAGCACCAGGTCTACAATCTCCACCTCAGACTTGTCCTTCATCCAGGCCACAATGTTCTAAAGAGAGAGAACAGCTTTCTTCAGAGACATTTCTTCTTTACAGAAGCTTTTCTCAAAGAGATACCCCTAAGCAAAGCCTGAAATAAAAGTGAGGAGGAGGTTTCTCATCCTCTTTCATAATTCTGCTCACAGCACTTAAGCCTAAATGAGCAAGAAGACAGAGTGCTCTCCACTCTTTTCTGCCCATGGCAGCAGCAAGCTCTTGCCTGCAAGAGTAGTCAAGGAAAGATGCAGTAATGCACAGACAAAGCAGGGTTCCCCTCCTCCAGTCAGCACCGGGAACCTTGTGCCGTGCTCAGAATTTACATCTACTTGCCAGAGTCAGGCCTATTACAAAAGGAGACAGCTTTGGCATTCCCCACACCGTGCTCGAGGACCTGCACTGCTGAACAGTGAAGCAAGTGCCGCAGCTGAAGATGCACCAGGGCTCCTGGGACTACCCCAGCCGCTGCTCAGTTTAAGAGACTGCACCAGCAGCCACTACTAGAAATCCTACCTATTTTCATTTTTTGTTAGGCGTTAAGAAAGCCAGCAACAGGTGACGCTTCCAGACTGGCACACTGTTGGCTTGGGAAGGACCTGATGAATAAGAAATAGTTGACAGAAGTAGCCAGAGCAGGACCTGCACTGGCTGACAAAGTGGGGAGCTGAGCTGCTCGTGTTCCTGTCCCCGACATGTGCTGCTATTCCTGCACCTGGCAGATGGGAGGCAGAGCTGTTATTCCCAAGGGCACAGAGCACCGTCCCCTATCCATCAGAGCCGCATCGAGATGTGTCAACAAGCGTCCAAGGTAGCAGTGCCCTCATCTCCCAGGTTTCAGGTGTTGGTTTTAATACCTGGAGCTGGAACATACCGCTTCACAGATTGCCTCCAAATGAAGGGCCTCCAGCTTCTGGGTCATTTCCTTGTGCCTCTGACGGTACCAGCCATCAAAGTTGGGGGACTTGAAGAAACGCCTGCAGAAAGTGAGGTGCCATTGAGAAGGGGACAGAGGGGGATCCAGAGCAGCACGCTGGCTCTGTTCCACGCAGATTCCCCATCCCACTGCAGCAGACACAGATGTGAGACGAAAAAGACATTCTGATTCACAGTGGCATTAGGGATGGTAACTGATTAAGAGCTAAAACACGCTTTTCGTATTTTGTCTACTCCAGGGGCTTCTCTAACCAACAGGATACAGCTGAGCAGCTTCAGCAGATTGTCACTGACGAGAGGGGCAATCCTGCTGTAAAAAACATAGAAGCTTAGCTATAAGAAAACTGACATTAACTAGAAAGCTGCTTAAGGCCTAGAACTGTTTTAAAGCCTGTAATTGTGGGAAAGGGGTTTCTAATCAAGGTAATAGGTAATGGAGCTAACTGACCATGGCAATGTACAATGCTGCTACGTTCCTTGTACAGTCCCTACCCAACCGGACAATAGGCCCGGGAATATTAATCTTATGAAGTAAGTTGTAACGGACAAGCGTATCCACAGCGAGGATACTGTGCATGCCTGCAAGAAGAGGGTCATCCAGCGAACACGGGTGCGAGACCACTGACGACCACCAGAGACCCCTGAGGACCACCAACTCAAATCACTGAGCATGCGTGATGGGGAGGAGAATATGGAAATGGATTCCAAGAAATGATTATCATAGGACTGCCTTTTCTCGGAAAAATAACGACTATGTATATTTTGATTCTATAGAACCTGTATGTTGGTGATCACCTGGCATGCACGTTTGGTGGAGCTGTTTCCCCCGTGCATCCAGCGTTACAATAAAGCAAACCTAGGGTAACTCACATCAGGTAGATTTTCTTTAACACCTGCCAGACTTGCACCTCTGCCAAGGCAAGAAGCAGTGCTTTGCCCTTCGGTAGCTTTATTTTGGCCCGCTTTTCCTTTGGAGTTAGGGTAGTTGGGATGGTTCAGCATGGGAAGAAATGTACACTCCTCTGCAGTATCTTGTTTAATTCCTCTCCTTTCCTTAGAGCTTTCAACCATTTGCTAGCACAGAGCCAAGTCCCCTATAACTGGTAACGTACATGTCTCCTGCACAAACAAGGTATCACCTAGACTATGTTAAAGGCCCTGCGATTTACAGCTCCCCCGTGCAGTACAGTAGTAAGTCTCGGTTTTTACTGAGCTACGCAGGAAAATGAACAGGGGGCAGCACCACACCTGTTTTTATCTCACGGTGCTACAGAGTTTTAGATCAAATTCAAAATGGGATTGAAAAGCCACTGACTGAAAGAGAAGGCTTGTGGCCGCGCAGAAAGACAAGATGAGAAAGTTTAAGATGCCGTACAGGGCTGAGATGCAGCCACTTCAGCAGCGCATTCTTTGCAACTCTTTGATCAACAGCGGGGATCTCTCAGATGCTGTATTTCAGCATTTTCCTCTCTATTAAGAGTGGCCCACTTAGTATCTCTTCAAGCTACTTCCTCCAGCTACCTGCAGAGAGCACTTCACCAGCAGAGCTCAGCTGATGTTTGTACAGTTTCTTTTTGCAACTTCAAGGAGTCTTGCTCTCGCACGCTCTCCCCAGCACAGTGGAGTCCTAAAACCCAGCCAAGATCTCAAGACGCCACTGCGATACAGACAGACTTATTTTTTAATTAAAAGTTTGACTTAGGAACACAAGAAATAATAGATATGCAAAATCTCACACAGTTAAGAACCCCAGAATGTGCAAGCTTCTGCATGTACATCAGTTGCCTGCAAACCTCAACCATTTCCTGAAACAACTTGTTGTTTGTTACTATTTTTCAAAATGTTAGATAATCAAAATTAAATCTGTCTACCACACCCACACCATAAGGAGTGGAACTACTTGCTTTCTGCTAGATACATTAAAGCAAAAAACGGTACAAACTTTATCACAGCAACAAAACATACTCATCCATGATTATTGTCTCTGCTTACTTTCTGGAAATTTTTCCCTTCTCCATAACCGTACATCTCCCATTTTCCTTCCCACTGGGTATCTGATTTCTGGATTTTTCCTACTCATATTGTGGTAAGTGTCTTCTCCATCCCAATTATAACTTCAAACAGAAAGACTCCCTGGAGGACAGTAAATGACATAGCTGATGTCAGAGATGAGTCCCCTTCTTCTCCAGCAGTGAGGACTTAGTTTAATTTCCTGAAGGTGGAGAGTTGACAGCTTCCAAACCCAACTGTCTACGCATTTAAGAGATTATGTAAAACATAGGATTGATTCTGCCCTGCATTTGCTTTCCCTGACCATTATCGATCAGCTCCTCATAGGCATGAGTTTTTCAGGTGAGCAGTCTCTGTCCTGAAACTCCCTTTTTGCACCCAATCCTACCAGGATTTGATGGTCGTTATAACCTGCCCCAGCTGCCAAGGGGATGAGGCAAGTCATGAGCAAGCTCTTACCTGTAGAGGCCCAACCAGTCACCCTTAAGCACACAGGTAAGTTGGGGACCAGCATGCTCCAGGGTCTTCATGAAATCTTCCTGTCGGAAAGGACGAATCTGTGGAGGATTCTGCACAACAGAAAGACTGTATTACACGGCTCCCAAAAGAAACGGGGGGAAATGGAAGAGGCTGCACAAGGCAGACTCAGTAACTACGAGAACAAAAAATGCATGAACATCTTAACCAGCCTTGCTAGTAAAATTCAAATTAGCTTCACAATAGGTGAGCTTACTGCAAAACAGGAAGCATCTGTCTCAATGTTTGTTTCAGCTTTTTTTTTTTTTTTTTATAATGGAGTAATAACCTTCTTCCTCCAACGAGGGAAGTGCACACAGAATATCAGAGTATGTGATCAGCATATGGCATAACTATTCCAAATCCCCGCAGAAAATTGAACATACCTTCCATGGAGTAATGGCCCTCTGCAGAGGCATCAGACTTGCAATATAGTGCTCCTAATAAGAAATTAAAAAAAAAACAAAACAAGAATTATTAAAAAAAGTTAGAACAATCGAGGAACCCCTTGCACAGTCACTGAGTGTGATGGTCCTCTCCAATGCATCACAGGCACAATCAACAGTCTCCTACTCTCTGTTTTTTTCTTCATAGTTGCATTTTACACGAGCTTGAGTGTTCCAGCTGGTTTCCCACCCGGGGCTAGGTCACAAAACGATGCTGCAAGAATCCTAAGCACACCAGGTGAAAAGAGGTCAGGTGGGAAGAAGTTGGCAGGAGGGACCAGAATCTGAGAAGACGCACTGTCCTCCCATGTACTACCTCCTGAGATGATGTAGAAAAGAAAGAGGACCCAAACTTGGCCGGCTGGACGGTCACCAAAAAAGCCCCAGTGGCCTTCGACTAGACGGAGAAGGCCTTGAAAGCAAGCATTGGCTAAAAGCTGCCTTAGGGTGGACAGGACCATGTGGACAGGCCTCAAGCTCTACAGCAAAGCTTCCCAAAGCTAGAAGGGAGGCTTTCACACTGGCAGTGGGTTTGATTGCAGCGTTAGAGGGGAAAAGGAATGTTTTGGGCTCCCGTCCCTTTGCTAGATATCTGCTTTGACTGCCTGCTGAAAAGAGGAATCCAGTAACACGTAACACCTATTGCAGGAGACAATGTTCTGTCTCCACACACAGTGTGCTGAATATCCAACCTGCAGACTTTTATGCTAATTACTGAAATTTGCATTTAAGAGACATTCAGTAAAACATCTCTACAGAGAGCCACATCCTGAATCTGTTTTATTCAGCCACGGGTGAATAAAAAAGAGCAAGTGCAAACTTGTCACTCAAGCATCTCCTGTTCACCTCCCCTCACCTTTACACCACCCTGACAAGTCTCTGCCCAACTCACCAGGGGAATAATGAAACTCTGGGTGAGCTCCAGGAGGTGCCGCCTCAGAAGGGCACTTTGGACTTCAGATGGGCGTTTCCGCTGAATCCCCTGCAAGCACAAGCAGCGTGGTCACAGAGGTGCTATTCTCTGTTACGCAGGTAGATGCAGAATTTGCAAACACTGCAGCTATAAGCAACCAGGCCAGAGTAGTCTGGAAAACTGTACCATCCAAAATACATATTGCCCTCTCTAGTTCAACATATCACTCACATTTCACTGCGTAGAATCTATTTTCTCAGACTCTTTTTTTTGATAAGGGTTGTTCTCAATTAGATTATCATTAGTGCCAGCATTTAATCCATAATATCAAGTGAAAAATTTTAAAACTGGCATGATAAACATAATCACTACGCACTGTAAAGAGTCTGTTCCTTTTGGAGAGTTTTGTCTGTTTAAACCAAGCTGTTAGCACAGTTTTCCCATAATGACATACAGGACATAGGATAATGGGAAGTGCTTACCTTTAGTAATCTTTTTATCAGGGTTTTGTCTTTGTGAAGAAATGTTTTATAAGAAGTATAGATTCCTAGACAGAAAAAAAACCAAAACCAGAAAAAAACCCCGCAGAAGTTAGAAACAAATCCTTGCCCATGGATCTAGAGGAGGCACCATTATATAGCGCAGGGATAGCAGAACTGAAATTCCTAGCACAAACCCTGGCAGCTGTGTGTGTGGGGTTAATTACAAAAATTATTAAAAAATAATTACAAAAATGATGAAATAGCTAATGCAGCCAGTACTCACAGCAGGATTAAAGGACACTGAACTATCTCAAGGACCTTCTTATGCTAAGCTTATAGTGAGATAACTCACCGGAGTCAGCCTATGGCTAGGCCTGAGATGAACCGTTAGTTGGGTGACAGACAGCTGATCTAGGTAAGCAAGTTCTTTTGACTTCCATTGCATCTAAAAAGCAGGTATGATACGTAAAATAAACCCAAGAAAATTAGAAGCTGTTCTCCCAACACTAAATAATTTGTTCAATTAATTTATATTGGCTTTTTCAATCTGAGAACAAAGATGTACAATTTTTCTGTTTTAGACAGGGATGCCACCACTGTGTAGCAGATCAAGTCTGAGAAGATGGTAATGCCAAAACGGCCATTTGTTGAGACGCAAAGAATACCGTATGCAATGTCCACATGCCTGCAAAGCCTGCAAAATCCCCCATGTGGAAGGGTAAACAAAATTAAATGATGTCCCACAAAGGGACTTACCTGGTTTTGTGTCTAGGGTTTTTAGTTTAGCTAGCTTCTTCACCTTAACTTGCTTGGGCAGGTCTCCTGTGGAAAAACATCAAATGACCAGTTCAGGCTCCAAATCTCCCCTCACAGCCACAGCACACACACAAGAGGCTTTGCACTCGAGAACATCCAGCCCTACGCTCGTACATCTTAAATCATATCCTCCCTTAATTCCACCCTCACATAAGCCTTCTTGTCTGCTAATTTCCCTGCTAGAATTTTGGAACAGGAACACGTTAAGGAGGCACTGAAAAAACCCAACTCCTCAATCCAGAGGTTTTCTTGGCTTCGTAGATAATAATCGGTCTCTCTCTCCACCTCTCTTGTCTTCTCTGTGCAATTTCCTCTTTCCTGCCTAGGATGGACTCTCCTTTTCTTAATGCTTGAGAAAAAAACACAGCAAGTTATCCTCTCAACGATTCATCTTCACCATTGTTTGCGCTCATCCTGCACATCAACTGAGTCAGAGTCTAGACTTCCCTTTGGTTTCTCAGCTCTCACAGGAATGAAGATGTGTAAAACGATGGCTAGCACCCAACTGTCAGCTCCCTACTAGCCTCCAACAAGGTCTCCCAGCCCAACAGGACTTTGGTTCCACCCTTACCCGACATTCTGAGCTCCCCAACCCGAAGAATGTGTGGCCAGTGCTGGAGAGTTTTGATGAAGAAAGGGTTTGTGACTCCCACAACGATGTTTGGCCTGGAAAGAGGGGGGGAAAAAAGGCAGAAAAATGCTAACCTCAGGGCTTCCTTCACCCAGACAGTGGCAAGTGGGTAGCAAGGGTCTATTGGCTACTTACGGAGCTTGTGTCCTGGTGGTATACTCTTTAAATTCACTGTCGTGGATAGTAAAATAGGGGCGGTAGTCACAACAGTACCTCAGGGGAGCAAGGCAGCTGTAACAATAGACGCAGTAGTTGCCATATAAACTTCACAGAGGAGGAATGTGTGTTTACATCAGGTTTATGCCCTAGAGCAGTGTTTTGTCCTGTCAGAGGTGACACTTTGGAGGAGTTCCAGGTTTTTTTTGTTTTTTGTTTTTTTTTTTTTGCTAAAGCAGAGTTCAAAGCTGGGGAGACAAAGTTCCTCAGGGCTATGAACCATCAGATCTCCCAACACGGGAGATTCACTTTTACTCTTCTCTACCATTGGTGGAATATGAGCAAGACTCTCTTGCTATGCTATTTGTCTTACATGCTTTCATAAGCAAACTAAATCTAACACAACTGATTCAGTAGAAGAGTGGATCTGAAAAACTGTCGCAATTTATTATTAGTTACCTGTATCTCAGGATCTGAAGGCATTACCTGGTAAGAGCCAGAACCATTTCTGAAGAAACCGTAGGGGATGGTGCCATAACAACAATTGGCTCTCCTAGCAACATCAGCTCCCACAACATCTGGATGTGAATTAGCACTGGCTGGAAACACCTGACAGCAAAAGGAAGAATGACAAGCTGAGGTTAGACATGCAGCTCAGAAAAGATCAGACACAGTTATGCCATGTAAGCCCATCCAGATGGGCTTCTATCTGGGAGCGTGAAACCTCGGATTGATTTTAAGGATCCCACAACAGAACACCACGTGTCTTTATACATGCTGTTGCTGAACCATTCTATACATGTTTGAAGGAAATGCGTTAAGTGATGTAAAGCAACCTGCTGATCATACTGCTCTCAGTATGCCTTTTCATCTAAGCAAAGTAAAACGCACGTGCGTTCCAGCAGATGTACATCTATTACAGTAGCACCTCCAACGCTGTGAAGTTTGGTTCAGACAGACAATGTGTACGCTTTAGAGCGTAAGCTGATCACCAGCTGAGGTCAAGAAAAGAAACCGTCCTCTAACCAGGACATGGCGGGTGTTAAGGGCAGCGCACACCGGTTTAAGCACTGCACGGGCTCTGCAAGCCCAGTATTCTAAACAACACTCTGCAAAGCAGTCATTTTTGATTCCTCATTTGACATTTTCACTCTACCTATGATTTAGAGGATACTCTGAGCAGGGAGAGGAGAAAGAGGATGGAGAGGAGAGGGTTATAGGGATGGTGGCTCTCACCTGAAAAGATCCAGTTCATGAATACTGGGGAGAACCAGTGGGGCTGGTAACAGATTCTGAATGAGGAAGGAAAAAAAAAACACCAAACAAACCCCAAACTGTTAGTAAATGGAAGCATCCTGACTGAAATGCCATCTAAACTGACCACATCAATCACAAAGTAGCTCCCTCTACAATAAGCAAAAAAAGAAGAGAACAAGGCTAATGCTTGGAGGTACGAGGCAGGAACAGATCTGAATTGAGCATTCACAGTCCAAATGAATTTCCTTTGGCAAAAGATAGCCAAGAATCCCTTCTTTTCAAGATGTGAAAGGCTTCCTGTGTCTGCTCCTTTATTTTCTAGAGTTTTCTCTGGTGCAAGGCAGAGCTTAAGATACAGCTAGAGACAATAAGGGTTGGTAATATGGGTAACCAAAAGTTGTGAAATATGACAACATTACTCAAAGGAGAGAAAAAGGGAAAAGATCAAACAAACAAGAATCAAAATCAAAGCTGAATTAAAGCAGTAAAGAAGCTCAGACAGCAAATGCTGCAAAACAACACAGAAGACTAAGGCAGGGTCTCATGGAGACCTACCCATGCCTGAACTCCCAGGAAAGGCAAGGTGAACAAAAACTGTGAGAACTATGCACATACATAACCTGAAACACACAAATTCTGTGGACAGAATCCTGTTTTGAAAGGCGCAGGCATGAGAGCGTGCAGTTTGAACCAGATGGGTAGCCAAAACCACATTAATCCCAAGCCCAAGTGGTTTCAAATAGGTTAAGGCTGAAGGAGTTCCAGTTCTTCTCCACCCTCCTTCCTCACTAGACTAGATTCTGCTCATCACTGACGTGTGTCATGCCACACTTCATCTCACCTCTTGATTGAACTGCTTCACTGGGCTTGATCCTGGCTTGTCCACCCTTGATGGGATTCTCACCTAGATTACAAATAAGAACAGACAGCTTACCCAGGGAGATGGAGTCAGCATGCACACATACTTTGCTTTCTTCCCTAACAACCCTCCACATGAGAAAGCTTCCTCAATTATCAGTTCTAATTGTACAGAGGTTAGGAATAAAAGGGAAGAATCTAGAATAAAGAACAATTTTAACATCCAGAAGGAAAGGGAATACATGTCCCACTTCCCAGTTTGTCTGTCTGCTGATCATCAGCAACAAGTACCTGGATGACAACTCCCATCACTGGAAGGTTCAGAGTCTGTCCTGGCACAGGAGGTGGCCACTGATCAATCTCATTGCACACTGCAGGGACACAGGTAAAGAAAAAAGTTTAATCTGAAGGTTAATACGGCTAATTCAGCTGGTCCTACGAGTTCTACCAATTTAATTATTGCTCATTCCTAGTTCACCTGCCCCCCTGGCTAGTTACAGACAAACACAATATCAAATGATTGTGCAAGTTTAGGTCAGACACCAGACTCACGTCCGCACCACCATTTCCAGTGCAGGCCCAGCAGCACTATTCAGTTGATAAATCATGATTAAGTTGAACAGTGCAATAAAGAGCTAGACAGAGATGTAGCATTAGCGGTTTTTTTTCCTCTCTCTGGGAATACATTGTATGCAAAACTGACAGCATCATCTATTAAGGTTGTCAGACATTTCCCATTAATGCATCCTCTACAGCTGTTTATAATTTTGACAAGCCAACCACTTGGATGAAAGTGTTTCCCTGTTGGAATTTGTTCCAGAATGAACTAATTTGGAACTTTTCAACTGTCTTTCAGGAGACTCCTGATAAAACTTCTGAAAGATTTCAGCATGCAAGCCCTCCCTCCTAGATCTGACTGCTCACCTGCCTCCAGGCACGGCTCCAGCTTGTCAAAATATTCTGGAGCAATCAGCTGCAGCAATGACTGGAACAAGTTCACATATGGAAGGCGTGACACTAGCACCAAAGACTGAAAAAAAGGTACATTTAGGAGTCAGAGACCCCCTGACACGATCATTTCTAGCATTGCTTGTATTTACACTGCTTACTAGAGGGTTACACTTAGAAAAAACAAAAATCAAGAACATGAAAGAGCTCAAAAGCAGCACTTTTACTGGCGGAATTCTTGCTAGCTACCTAGTCATGAGCCTTCAGGCTTTGGGAGACCCTGGGTGTCCATGCAGACAAGGAGGTTTTTGTTTCATGAATAAGCACAGCTGGTGGCTTCTACTGGGGAGCCACCGCAACTATGAGGTGGCTAGTTTTCCTAGTTTGTGACCTAGGAAAAGATCAACTGGAGGAAAAATAAAAATAAATTGCTGATAGGTTCAAAGCTACCAAAACAACCATTTTAGATGAAGAAGTGCAAAGGAGCAGACCGTTGAAACTGAAATTAGATAGATAAATAAAATAAAGGAATTCTGGGGAAGAAGAAACAAAGTAACTTGAAATAATGCTGATTTGTTTATAGCAATGCTTTTTTTGTTGTTGTTTTAGCTTCTTTCTAATGCATCCTTATGAAATGTATCACTATTTTTTACAACTTTTCCAACTCAGTCCCACTGGGCGTTTTCATTACTGTGCTGATTATTCCCTTCCTCTAATCATTAATGAATACATTAATTAGGATCCAGTGAAAATTTCCACCACAGTCATTTAAACACCTCCTTTCCAACCCCAGATTTTTCCATTTGAAATAAAAAAGCCATCCAAGCATGACAATATACTTCACTGAGGAATTCCACGTGCCCACTACTTTTGTAAGTCTACCAAAGAGCAAGCACCTGTTCAGCAGGTCCCCATGTTGTCCAGTTTCTCTAATCCCCCAACCGAGTGATCAATCCACTGCTTTAGTGGAGATGAAGAAACTCATTGCTGTATTAGCATTTCTCTTTGAAGGGAACTCCACGTCACTGCCTCGAGATGAAGAGAAAGCACAGCAGGGCAAGTACGCGCTGGGACGGAAGGGTGTCCCCAGTTTCCAAGGGGTTACCTGACCCATCTACCATGAAGCATTGCTCTTTGAAGAGCAGGTGTGCAAAGTTCATTTGTTTGAGAGGATGGCATTTTACCTTTTGATGTGAAAAAACACTACTGCAAGAGTAATTCCATGGTTCCATGGAGAAAAACAGGGTCAAAGTAAAATATTTTTCTTCTCCAGAAGAAGTCTGAAATTCCACTCTGTATCAGGCAGCGACCGTACCTATCTGTCTGAATAACACAAAGCACTTTGTGTATTCATACTGAAATAAAGATGCAGTTCATATTCTTTTTTCCACCGCCTGTGTCAAAGGAGTTTATGCTAAGAGACAAGGCTGGTGAGGTACCAGCAGCATCATTGCTGCGAGTTAGAAACAACCAGCCCAGCAGGAAATCCATTCCCAGATGGCTACTAGGAAGAAGAAAGATTAACACAATAATAAGAGTGGGGTTAAGGTATAACTAGCGCAGGCTGCAGTAACGAAGTATATCCTCTCCCTGTCGGTGACACCAGCGTACATTCTGAAGCAAATGCTCGAGTACTTCAGGATCTCATGATTCAGACAGCAGGTCACTGCTCATGTGATTAACGCACCATGGCAACCACATCCAGGTTTGTTTGGAATTACACTTTCCACATATTCCTGTTCTCTGTGACCTTTGCTGTTTCCTGCAGAAACACTGTGGGTGTCACGTAGGAAGCGGTGCTGTTTTACAGCTATGGGTAGGAGCCTTTTTACAGCTACGTACCAGTTGAGAGTAGCAAGCTATCTGGTTTCAGTACTCACCTTCTGAAAATAACCCCTCTTCATTGAGCTGTCCTTGACTTGCCTGAAGTATACATAACCAAAGTAATGAGCCGACTCCCGCTGCAAGAGAGACCCACAGTGCTGTTACTGAGAAACCGATGACCGCTATCGACAAACTCCCTTGGATCTACCGACGTTACCCACACTCAGCTATCTGGGTGAGTTTACCAAACGGGAAGATAGAGAGGAGATACGAGCAGCTAAAGTCACAAAAAATGAAAGGTAGCACCTTTTGCTAGCCCCTATCTGCAGCACCTAAAAGGTTAATTGAGGTTTCCACTAAAACAACCAGCTGAGCCAACCCCGTGAGCTCACCCTGGCACCCTGTGCTGCCACTGATGTTCTCTGACTGTCAGTTTTCTTTGCCAGCAAGAGGATTATGTATTGTTGAGGAAGGAATACATCATGTTCCGAGAGGAGGAAATGTCCCCTACCCTACCCGTTGCATTCCTCTTTAGTCAGGCATTTAAGGCAGTGCCAGTCAAGCTTTGCTCAGAACGAAGCACAAAGCTGAATGACGCTTCCTTCACAGCATCCATGAAAACTAGCAGATTTAATACAAATCCCCAGCAATCATTTCAAACAGTTCCCACAGACATCAAGGAACTGAACTTTGCTGAACACAATGACCATCCTTAAAATCATTTTTCGAAGCCCCACAGGCCCCATGGTTTAAGGCACCTTTCTCTTCCCAAATACTAGTTTTCCACAACAGAATCCAGTACTTTGGCAGTGAACCTGTGAGGCAGTGGCCGATTGCTACAAAGCAGTAAAGATGTATGCAAGCTGAAAAATCTCTAGACCAGCATTTTGGAAAAGCGATCCTCCTACTCCCTCTCAGACCAGCAATCCATTTCTGGATTGCATATCACAAAGAGATTGCAGAAGTGTTAAAAAGGCACATGCACAGGAAGCAGCATCTCAAAGGAGAAAGCAGAAGAGGACAAGTCGATCTGATGGCCATCTGCTCAATTAAAAGAAGCAACAGCGTTTGGCACATCCCTTCTCTGCATGAAGCGCACAGTTCACTGATGGAAACCCCACAACTAACGGACACTCCTGGTATCAGCGCTGGGTATGGTTAAACCAGCCCAAGTGTGGATCTGTGGCACATCAATTATTCCGGCTGGTTTTATATACATAGATCCTGCAACAAATGAACAGAACTGTCATCCCTCAACAAAAGAAGTAAACATCTAGTCACTGCAGACAAGGATATTCTTGTCTTGCCTCAGGGAAATGCACGCAGGTAGCCCTGCACTCTGTTGGATGTGTGCCACCATTTACCGTTTCGCTGTAGCTAGACATGGCCACTGCTCCAATCTGGGGTCCCCTGATTCAGTTCCATCTCTCAGAGTAGCTGAGATTCTCAACACAGCCCTCTATGAGTATTAACGTGGAAGTAAGTCCCCGTGCTGAAAGCTTTCTCCATTTCTGACTATTCCCAGGCCAGAGAAAATGTATTTGATGCATAGGGGGAAAAAAAAAAAAAGTATATTTCGTTTTTAACCCACTAACACTACTGTTTGCTTAGCAAGTAGAGTAGTGCATGGAAATGGAACTGACCTGCAGCGTTAGGGGTGCTTCTCTATTGTACTCGCCATCGTCCTCATAATGAGTGGTTCTCTGTCCCCCAGACTGACGAAGGCGGAAGCTAAATTGAGTATCACCCAGGCCACCTGAGACAGAGAAGATCACAAACGCTTAGGAAGAGGTTTCAGTAAAGAGAAAGCTGGAAATTGCTTAAAAGAGAAACGCCGACAAACCAGGGATGCTGATTTACACGAAACTCCAAACCTGAAAATGGAGAGGAACAGCACAAAGAAACCCCCCAAACCCAATGCAAGGCAGGAAGAACCCATAGCTCAACACAAGAGCTGGTATCATCGAACTAAACCTTGCCAGGCCATTGCTGGGAACCTTAAGAGACATTGTCCGGTACCGTCTATCCTGAGTAGCTGCAGCCACCGCTTCTTATCCACCATACTGCAAAACCTACAAACAGCCTTAATCCAAGACCACACAAACACCAATTTTAATGACAGTCCCCTGTACAATAGTTTTAGCACAAGCACCAGAGCCAGGCAGCTCCCAGGTCACCCCTCACCAACAACACTTTGTACAGCAGAAAAACAAGCAGCATGAAGTCCTCAGGAGTTTTCATCAGCTGGACAGGATGGGCAGGAGTAGGGCCGAGTACGTACAAAGAGGTCAGTTATGAGGAAAGAGTTAAACACGCTAAGCTCACTGGTAAACAGTCTTAAGGTGCTCCAAGGGTGAGAGGACGTACTCCCGTCCCACTGTTTGCAGATGCTACGCTCCAAAGAAGAGCAGAGACTGTTGTGTGTGTTACGAAGATATTACTATTAGTAAATAATTTACTTTAACAAAAGGGACATTTAGCCTGAGTGTTCTCTGAGAAACTAGTGAAAGTGCATTCTTAAAAACCTTTAAAACTAAACTGGGCAAAGCTGTAGAAAACTAACAGTCAGGAACCAGTCTTAAAGAAACAGGTACTGAGATGAATTAATGTACTGATTTCTTATTGCCACCTTTCTGATTTAGAAATACAAGCTTTGGGAATATTTCTGCTGTGAAAGCATCCTCTCCCCATCATTCCTCTTCCCTGAGCACTTCACTCACAGACACAGAAATGCTGACAGCCGACAGCTGCAAACCTCAGGGAACCTACCCTTCCTGGCTATTTGTTTTATTTTACTGGCACAGGCGAAGCATGAGTGTGCAAGCTTATCAAGAAATTGTCCTGTCACCTCCTATACCACAGATCCGATATCCAGAGAGCAATCAAAATCACAAGAAACCTCTTCGTTCAGACCGAAGGGCTGGGTGCTCCTTGATGCCACACTTCTAGAAGATACAGCCCATCAGTCTCTGCTGCATTAGAGGCGATGACTCACTCTTTCCGTCATGAACCCGTTTCTTTCATAACGGCAATGAACCATCCCGCAGGCTGCAGGCGAGGCCAACAGATGCCACCTACCTGAGTAGGAGTCTGGGAAGGACAAGTAGCAGATACTAGTTTTCTGCAACAAACAAAAACATACAGTAAGAAAACCTCCATTGCTGCTGCCCAGTATCTTTAAAACCAGAAAAAAAAAAAACTTGTTACCTCTTTCTCTGTTAGCCTAAAGTCATAAGGATACACCAACTGCAAAAGAGACAAGAGCCAGTAAGTCAGTCTGTTCCCATGACTGGTACAGACATCTATAAACGTTGCTTCCATACAATAAGTGCCTTATTTTTCCCAAAGTAACATATCCTACAGGGAGGTGCATCTACCCATTTAAAATCTGACAGTCAATAGCCCACTGCATGGAACCTGCCGCAGAATCTGTGTTTATTCTAGATTTGGAGACAGACCAATTAGCTAATATTTTACTTAGATTTTAACTCGAGAGTTGAGTTTGTTCACTTGAGAGTGAACAAACAGCCCCACGAGCCCATTGGTAACTTCTCTGTACCAACCACTGATGTGCAAATGTCTGTTTTCTCTAAAGCAGGCAGGAGAGGACTTATTCCAACACTGCTTGAAATTATGTTAACATTGGCTTACTCTCCAAGCTCCAAGCCTGGAAAGCATTAATGTTCAATTCTGCAGCTAAATACAAGTTTACAAACTGCCCAAAATAACGTCCTATGTAGAAAGTTTTGGACTTTGTGTATTTCTAATTGTTGTTTGGAGGAGAGTCACTCTTTATTTTGATTTTTTATATCTAGCTAAAAAGTCACTAACAATTCACTAAACCCACCAAATACTCTGAAGGACTGGGGAAGGCTGGCATCACGAGCTGCTGAGAGGTAAAAGCAGATTTCACAGCAATGAAGTGAGCAGACAGACTACGAGCGGCTTTAAAAACGAAGCTATGCATACACGCAAAGAGGTACGGAAAGGGGATGGCACAGAGAGCATTAACAGTCGTGGCTGGGGAAACAACCTTTGCAGCAGCATTCTGCAAAGATACAGGCAGGGCAAGATGACTGTCCTCAAGGGCGGAGGAAAGGATGTGGCAATAATCAAGAGTGAGACAATGATAGCCTGGACAAAGGTTCTAGCTGTACGAAGAGACTAACAACCAACATATCCCATGTACGTTAAACGATACAAAGTCTGGTGGCAGACACAGACTTGGATACATAGCCTAGCCTCCAGGGTGGAAACGTTTATTTAACAGTCCTGAGCAACTGGTCAGCGAGAGATGCTGTTCACAGCAACCGACAAGCAGAAAATGGGCAGCAGCAGAAGTCTGAGGGGATTCAGATCGGTGTTTCAGCCTCCTCGATTTGAGATCTGTTGGCAGAAAGACAAGCCAAGGTTTATTTTGTGCAGAAAGAGGCGGGTCTGGCACAGGCTTGAGGATTCATGCTTTGTCAGCATACCACTGACAGCTGAATTGTGTCACACCCAATTTATCATCCAGCATTTCAGACAAGAGAGGTCGTCAAGAATTTTAAAGCATCTAGTTAAAGACTCTAGCATTGCAGCTGAACTCTGTGAATGGTGATCACACTCTTTCTGCATTTACTGTAACCCAAAGAGAACTCAAGGCAGGACTTCTCGGGTCAGGGCTGAGGGCAGAACCATGAGCAAGATCCACGGCAGAAACAATCCCACGAAGAAGAGAGAAATGACACAGCTACAGCAATAACGAGTTTCCCATGTCACCTGGCAGAGGCTAGAAACTGAAGTCCTTACAAATCTGTGTGAGCACACAGCCTTTATAGCACTGACTGGAAACGCAGAAATCGCAGGTGGCTTTAAATAAGCGGATGAGAAAGAAACTAGCACTGAATGACTTGAAAAATGGAGATCTGCCCATCAGCCTTCTGTAACTCTGCTTCAGGTCAGCGTCGAGTCATCTGGTCCTCAAATCAGGAGCTCTCTTCAGCGCTTGACTCTTCTTACAAGTCTATAAATAGCAAGGGTGGCACCACGCCAGAGTGCTGGAAGTTCACCGAGCAAGCTCGCTGCGCTCTAACAATTCCCCGCTGATTCCTTGGCAAGGTCATCTCATCAGCTTCAGAGAGTGAGCCAAATTAACAATTAAAAATTACGCTGATTAGCCTTCGGTTAAAGCTTCTCTGAAAGACGAAAGCTACAAAAGTACAGGAGCAAAATTATCACGTACGAGCTACGGGGATGAGGCTGCACATTAAGGCACACTAGAGAATGCCGAAGCATGAAGGGACGCGTTACGCTACGCCACGGGAGAAGGCACGCTTCTCTGCTTGCTGCGTTTTTGCATTAGGGGACTGAATCAATTCTTGTGGTTGTGACTAATTTAATGATCATACAAACACATATTTGGTTAATTCCCGTGTAATAATGGCTAGAGCAGGAACAGAGACCTGGACATCTGATGCGGATTCATCGAGAAGCTCAGGAATCTCACAGCATCGTGCTTTCTGCAGCGCTTGCTGATGGCCTAAACGTTAAGTTCAGGTCAAGACGGACTTCTCATTCTCCTGCTGCCTTTTCGGGGGGGGGGGTGTCTTTCTGCCAGGAGCGGACACTGACGGCTCCTAGCTGCTCTTTGGGCCCAAGTTTAAGTTATGCTAAGCGTATGTTTCACATGGGGATGTGCACTCAGTGTTTTGGGAGAAAAAAGAAGGGGGGAAAAAAAAACCTCAGGCCCAAATGCTTCTGTCTGAGCATAGAAATGCTGACAGACCCAAAAATTCAGATATCATGTTTTTAAAAAACAGGCCTTATCTTCCACATCCTTGCTTCCCCTCCAGTTTAACAGTGACATACACTTCCGTGTTTGGGAGGATCGCTAAATATTTACAAGATTAAAACCCCAATCTAAAATAGTAAGAACCCTAGTCACTAGAACTTTTCAAAAGCAAAAAGACAGTAAACAAAAAGGAACTTTTCATTTGTAAAAGTCCCTAGATACCTCAGAAGTAGCCCAAAAGGGCTTAAATTATGTCATAACTTGCGATGTAGCACTCTCCCCCATCAATACCGACTTAACAAGCGTGGAGGTGACACATGTTGTTGAAAACAGATCCTTGCAGTAAAGCTTTGCTGTTGATATCGGTACGGTGCCAAGGACTCTGCGGCTGTCATAGCAACATGGAGAACACCCCAGAAAATGACTTCTGGTGACTCTGAAGTAACCCAGCTTCACAAAGTGCCTGTGTTTGGAACAGCTCGGGGAGGGAGGAGCCAGTGCCGCGCTGAAAAGGGATATTTCAGAGCCAGCAGGATGGATTTTCAGCGTTTCTATGACAGCGGCACCAGAGAAGTCGGAGCCCTTGGGAGTCGGATGGAAACGGCTGGTGGGGAGGGCTGCGGCTGGAGGACACGGACCGCTAGCCGGAGAGAGGAGCATCTGAGAAACGCGTCTTTCGCTCCCTGGTATTTTTGCCATCTGTAACTGAGTATTTGAAGCAATTATACCCAATTGCTGCATTAACCTATGTTTTCCTTTGAAACATCTTTTCTACTGTATATTTAAAGAACAGCAGAGTGGGACTCATGGAATTTCAGGACGATGGTGTATCTGCACTGTGAGTTGACTGATACAAGTCAGGCGATATTCAGAAACCTGAGCAGAGCCTGAACAAGCTCTTGGCTGCCAAGTTGAATCCACAGAGCCTACCCCATTCCAGGGGTAACTTTGCCTTTCTACTCGCTGTCATCAAAGGACAGACAACACACACTAGGCAGGCTTCAACAACGTGGCTTCTGCGTAGATTTGGGCAGCAAGGGAAGAAAAGACATGAAGAATCCTATACTTGGGAAAAGGGAATCTTCAGGAAAGGATGACGAAGTCTCAGCGCAGAAAGCCTGACTGAGACAGACCTAAAGCAGAATTGCAGGGGACATCCTAAGGTTGGATGTACACTTGGGATGTCTGAATCTTCACGCACTGATTTACAGAGATGATGCAAAAGTACAGTGCAGTCTCCAGAATGGGAGGTTTCCCTTCCTTCTGACTCGCTTTGCTGCGAGCACGTGAGGTAGTGCAAGTTACTCCAAGCATTTGTATCCTGTCACCGTGTGTAATCCTTGGGCGTGTGAACAACATCAAGCACTCTTTAAGGGGATATACCCACATCTACAAAACCACAGAGAGCTCTGTCAAGATCTAATCTCAGTCAGCTATGCTGATCTGGTAATGTCTATGGCAAACTTCCCGTGCAAACTCAGCCAGGACTGAAGTCCCACAGGGCTGGGTGCCACAGATGCATTTTTTTTAACCCAGAAACTTGCAATTGAGAGCCCAACCCATACAACTCCCTCTTCTTGGCTGCAGAAATCAGCCCACTTGGAGACAAGCCACGGGATCTGGACCCAATCTAAACCAATCAAGGCCACAGATGGAAACAGGGAATAAGCAGGAAGGTAATGACACCATTTGACTACTGGCAATAGTGACAATTACACTTTTTCAAAATTTTGAAATCATTTTACTTGGAATTCCCCTGTAAGACAGTAACAGCTTGAGCTTTTTTACTTTCCCAACCCCATCAAGAATGGAACATGGGATCTTTATCACACAGCTTCTCCTCTGCCTGCTGTCCTTCCTGGGCGTCTTAGCTGACACAGACCCTGTTCCTTGCCCAAACCCTTCGCTCAGAGACAGAAATCCACAATGGATGAACGAAAGGAAAAGCGACAGTGGGGCTGTGTCACCACTCCATCCAGATGCTGAGATGTTCCCAGTCTTCTGTAATTTATGCCACATGAGAAATATTTTTCCCATCAATACTTATGTAGGCAAAGGAGGAAAAGGGACGAAAGGAAGAAAAATAATAAAAATACCCTTCCAGGGATTAAGAAACCATACTACTGCATACCCCGATCAGAGTCCCCTCCTTATAATGCTAGACAGGTAATACGACGGGCAAGAAAGTACCTTTGTAGCTACATATTAAGACACACCTATGAAGCATTAAGTTGTAAATGCTAATTATTATCCCAGTATTCATATCCTTTCCAGGGTATATCAGGTCTGGTTTTGCAGGAAAGAGTATACAGCATGTGAAACTTTGGTCTACAGTAGATTTTTAAAATTTATTTCCAGGCTTCATGAAAAGAAACATAGTCAAGTATTTAAGAAAACAGAGCAGCAATAGGCTAACTTAATCTCCACTGCTTTCCATTCTCTTCAGAAGCTTCAGCATGACTTTAAAAATGGGAACTCTCCATTCTCTAAAAAACAGCGTTAACCTCCTTACACAAAGGCAAAGTGAGGAGTACTTCTCACAATTACACAACAAATATCAATGAATTTGAGATAATGCCCTAGGTTCAGCGCAGCCCAGAGATACCTGGTCCCCTGATGCTGCATTTTGTTGCCTGAACAGCCAGCTCTCGCCTTCAGTCACGTTATAAGCCTTAGGTACCTCACTCCCGCCAAATCCTCGTTCAGATTCCAGGAAATAGGGAAAAACCGTTCGAGTCCTTTCGCTCCCAGTTCGTCCTCTCTGCCCCCCCGGCACATCAGACCTCCTGTGAAGCCTCCGCCACAGAGGCCGACAGAGCCGCCTCAGCCCCCGCCCCACCGCGCCCCATTATCCCCCCATCGCTCCCCCACTCCCACCCAGCTCCCGACTCCTTCCCTATCGCGACATCCACCTCGGGCCCTCCTCAGTGCCTGCTGCCCCACGCATCAGATCCGTATTTCCGAGCAGGATCCCCCCTACCCCCGCTCCCCACCCCCGGCCTTCCTGCCTCCTGTCTCCACATCCCTTCCTCCGCAGCCTTCTCCCCGCCGCCCTCCTCCCTGCACAGCCCGCTCCCCCTCCTCGGCAGCGCTGCAGCCCACCGCCCACCTCAGGCACCGCGGTGCCCTGCTCCTCTCGGCCCTGCGCCCCCAGGCCCTGTCCTGCCCTGCCCGGGGCCCCCGAGCCTCCCTGCCCGCTCCTGCCTGCACACCCACCGCTGCCTGACCCAGGAGACAGCCCAGCTGCCCCCCGCCCCCGGCAGTAGTTCTGCCCTCTCTGCCCCCCGCACAGGGCCCTTCTCCGCTCCCCACCACCCCTCTGCCTGCTCTCACCCCACCTCGCCATCCCGCCCTGCCCGGCCCCCGTCACCCCTCAGCCTCCATCTTTGCTCTGCCCCCACCCTCCCCTGCCTGCTCGCCGCCACACACAGCGCCCCTCGTCCCCCACACCCTGCCTGTCCCCCCTTCTCCACAGCCCCCGGCCCTGCCCGGGCCCAGACCCCCCTGCAGCCCCCGGCCCTGCCCGCACCTCCATAGCCTGGCCCAGCTCCAGGTCGAAGGTGACCACGCAGACACAGTCGAGCCAGGCGGAGAAGCGGGCCCAGGGCAGCGGGGAGGCGGCGACGGGCCGGCGGGGCCGGGGCTCGGCCCGGCACAGCGCGTCCATGGCAGCGCCCGCTCCGCCCGGCCCGGCCCGGCCCCGCCGCCCCCCGGCCCCGCCCCGCCGCGCCGCGCCCCCCGGCGGACCGGAGGTCCCGCGCCCGCCGCCCCCACCATCGAGACGGTTCCGGCCGCGCAGAGCGGCCCGGGGCCGGGTGTCACGGCAGGCGCTGCCGGGGGGGGGGCCGGGTCGGTGGCCTGTGTCCCGCGGACCGCAGGGCCCGGCGGCGGCCGAAACACGGGGGGACTTGGCCGCCGCTGAGCCCCGCTCCTGCGCCCCGCCGGGGGCTGCTGCCGCTCCCCAGAGCTTCACCCCTCCGCCCCCAGCCCGCCATGGGCCGCAGCTGCAGCCCCGGGTCCTGACCGGGCCTCCCCAGCCTGGGCCTCCCCAGCCCGCACCACCGGGGCAGCCGCCCAGGCCCCCTGCCCGCGGCCAGGCCCGGCCTCTGCCCTCATGCGGGCCGGGAACGGTGCCGGTGGCAGGGAGGGCGGCCTGGGCATGCCGGGCCCCGCAGCCAAGGGGCCGGAGGGGTGAGACGTTATCCCAAGTAAACGGCAAAGGGTCAACTGGGACCTTAGCGTGCTTGCTTTTGTTAGATTTAAGGCATGCGAACTCTGTGACATGAGCTGCTTCCTTCTCATGTTGACTCAGTGCTCAGGGTGGGAGGACACTGACATCTAGGTGATATTTATTGGTGATAAGTAACAGCATCGTGGCAGATTTCCTGACGTGCTGGCTAGAACTCCTTCACTTTCTTTTCTTTTTTTGCTTACTAATCGCTAGGCTGCTGTTCAGCCAGTTTTAGTCATGGAGCAGATAAGGCCAGGACCGCTGTAAAGAGAAAGCGTGAGAAGGAGAAAGCGTCTGCAGCAGCTCCGCCCTGGGCTCGCACTGACTGTGAGCGTCCCGCCTGCGTCCCGTGCCTCCCGGAGAGGTTTGTCTGCCGAGTTATGTGATGGAGAAGCTAGTTTTCACTCAGGCGAGCAGTAACCTCAGTCCTAACATTAGCCACGTAAGCTTGGCCATAAAGCCTCTTCATTGGGCTAAACCAAAGTTTTGTTGTCTAATTTTATGGGAAAGGTGCGCGTGTTTCTGTGTGCTTCCTTGAGAAACTGCATTGTGGCCCAAAGGTACAAATTGGGGGTAATTCTGTGAAAACCAATAGAATTGTTTTGGATTTACATGATTTTAGAGGAGGATCTGCTTTATTAGCTTTAACTATTAGATCCTTTTCTGGTGGCCTTTCCTTTGGCTATATGTCTAATATATGGGTAAATGATCTTTGAGGTCCCTTCCAACCCAAATTGTTCTATGATTCTATGAAGTTTAAAACTCATTTTAGGATTCCAATACTCACCTGTCCTGCAGTGTGACTCCTGGGAATTGCCTCTGAGAAGAGAGAAATGGAGACTGGATTTGTGCTGCCTTTGTGCCTATGATAGATTCCTGTTCAGAGTAAAGGGGTGTGTTTCAATATTAAGTCAAATCTTTCAGCTATTGTTTTGATACTTCTCAGATGTTATAAGTACTTTCAGTACTGATTTTAGTCACAGTAAATTGTCTTCTGCTTGGCCAGCCAGTAACGTACTTGTGGCTGCAGTAAAATCAGCCATAGAGACCCCTTGGCAATAAGACTAAAGGTGACTTTTATTATGGGACAAAGGATGTCAGGCAAAAAATGTCAAGTAGTTTTTATGCAGGTTCTTTTACTTAGATTTTCATCATGCCCCTTTTCTGTCAAGAATCAGCTGTAAGCTTGGGGTTTTTCCACTTGTTTTCTCTGATAACTTGTCCTACGCATTTAGTAATAAAGAAAAATGTATTAGGATTTTCTGAGGTGGTAGTTAGGACCAAAGTAGATGTGTCTCTCGTGCTGGACTTCTGTAGAGACCTCACCAGCATTTCATACAATCGTGGTGGCGAAACTGGCTGATGCACAAAGTCCTCAACAATAGGACGACTAAAGAGCTTGTTCTGCTTGTGTGTATGTATTGTGACAGCTATGTGACTGGACATAACACAAATATCAGACAAATAATGTAGCATATTGTAACAAAAATTATTCAAATACAGTATGCTGAGAGCCTATAATAAATAATAATCAATATTACCATTCAATATTTGCGTAGTGTAGCACCTCTGCACCCTAGTAATGGGCCACAGCTACCTTTGGCAAGGCACAGTGCGATCCAGGCAAGGAGATTATGTGGCTTGAGCATGAAGAAACAGCAGGTCAGGGGAATCAAAGTGCGGGGAAAAAAAAAAAAAAGAGCCGAGGGGATGATGCTGGTTAGCGCAATATGTGTTGGGCCTGCCGCATCATTAGCCTAACGATGGTATTAGTGCACTGTGCCGTTTGGAAAACAACTTCTGACCTGCTGGGTCATAACGCGCACAGGATATCTGAGGGAAGGCCTGGCATTTGATCTTTACTTTGATATCTCCTGACAATTTACACAAGCTGAGGACATGCCCCAGAGTATTTTTGGTTTAATGTTGTCTAAACACAAGAGCCTTTGTAATGAATTTCCTCAGCTTCTCTGGAAACAAAACCAGGGGAGGCTTTAAGCCCTGGTGGGTGCCTGGCTCTGCAGCCTTTTCGTGGGGGCCGAGGAGGGTGCTGGTCCTGTGCTCCTCCGGGCTTCTGCAGAGAAAGCTGCAAAGTGCTGTTTTCTCCAAGAGAAGAATTTAATCTGCTCGGCGTGGAGGGCTGGGCCGCCTGAGCTTTCGGTCTCTACGAAAGGGCTGATCGCAGGCCCACAATTTCTAGCCTTTTAAGCGCCTTTATGCTCCTGGACCATATTTGGGCAGTAAAGGTTCTGCAGAACTCGAGAACGCTGCAGATCTGATCCTCTCCAAAGCTCCGAGAGGCCGGAGATACTGCGCTGCACAGGGCCAGCGTGTCGTTTTTGCACGGCTCCTAAGCAACCTGAGTAAACAGAACATTTCGCAACCTTAACCACAGCGGTTGCTACACTTTCATCTATAATTATCCTTTGCATCAGAGCTCTCAAGAGCAACCGGCCTACCAGATTTTGCAGGATATTTTGCATTCAGCTTCAGTTTCCCTGCCCTTTCTCTTGCATTGCCAGTCAGGATAATATTCCCCAGACGAGAGAAGAAACATAAATACCCTGCAGACTAGAGGAACGTGCAATACGCTGCAAGCCAAGCGATGTTAGCTCACCAGCCTCACTTCTGATTGCTGTTTATATTCTGTGCACTTCAGAGCTTTGTTGTTTGAACAAGGCCTTGTAACTTGCCCCAAAAGGCAGCCAAATATAATTCTCGGTCTTTGGAAAGCCCAATGCACAAATTATATTTAGGAAAAGAGCCTACGACTCCAGTAGAACAAACTAAGTCTCTTCCCCTCCTCCCTTCAGCGTTTCTCAGAATTAATGTCCAAACTGAAGCTTGGCGATCCTGATACAATATCTGTTCTAGGCACTAGATCACGCTTCATTTCCAAGCCAAGAATAGAGCCCAGCATTCTTGATCATCGACAGCCTATTTCTGGTTGGGCAGCCTCCTAGCAAACTGTGTGCCTGATCCCGCTCTAGGTGTGAATCTTAGGAAGGCTCAGGCTCATTCCCCCGCGCCCAGAACAGGCGAGCTGCGCTCAGGATCTGAAACTAGAAATGCTCCTTGCGCTGAGGGTCTGAAGACACAAGTATCCGCGCTCTGCCCACGTCTTTGCTGCAGTGATCTCTGACCAAAATTCTGGGTTTTATGCTTTTTTCACTGATCTTCAAACTCAGAATCCTTAGAACTTCCTTAGAACAGGGTTCAATGCTTCAAAGAAACCAACAAACCCTCGCTAGCTTGTCATCCAGCAAGTCACACAACAAAACACGATTTAATGTGTCCTGACTGCTTGATGTGTAAATCGGTTATTTGCGCTAAAGAGTGGCAGCTTTTCAAGTTCAGAGCTGTATGTTAACGACATCGTTCTGGTGGATTTTGTACCACTGGGAAATCTATGCGCAATGCTAAGGTAAAAAGTGAGACCGTGTTCACCAGCCTTGTAGTCCAAAGGCTGAGGATGTCATTGCACACAGGAATACCGGGGTGTAATCCCGAGGAAATCGGGGCTAAGCACCCCGGACTGGTGTCGGTCTGGAGCCGGGGCCCTACGTACGGTGCTGCAGCCGCGCAGGTAAGGAAATCGCAGGGACAGGCTGTCCTCGTCCAGCACAGCGGGGCGAATTCGTACCGTGCCCTTCCAGTGCCTGTTTGGCCACCTGCGAGAACGAGTTTTAGACGTTGCGTGCTTACACAATTGGGATTGTTTCTAAATTGTCCGTATCCATTATTGTTAGCATCAATGATATGCTAAATGACACACAAATTGGCACGATGACAACTTTGCTATCTCGGAGAGCTTGCGGCTGAGCTGCTGTTCCACGAGGCTTTTTGACACAGCACAATGGCAGAGGCTGAGCTGCTTAATCTCTCTCCAAGACAGGGAGAACTGAGGTCACCGGCCAGAATAGCGGCTCCGTCCCGGCGCTTGAGTTACTGTTAATTTAAGCGGAGCTGGCACCGTTGTACCTTGCTCCTTCTGCTCATTCTGTGCGACTTCTGAAACGATCGGCGCGGAAACCAGGCTGGTAGAAAACACCACGCAAACAGCAAAGCCGTTTCTTTTTCTTATTCACAAGCGTTAGGGTTTAAAAGTAAATTCACGTTTTTGTAACCTGGTGAGATCCCCATGCTAGTTTAGTACAAAATGGTAAAAATCCTTAGGCATTTTACTGTCAAACTGTGAGAGAGGCAATCCTTTTCTGTATATATTTTCACTGTGTCAGAAACTAAATACTCATAGAACTGTCCAAGATGCATGGTTTTAACTACACATTGGACTGAATTTCAGTAATTGCCCTGGAAATGCTAAAGCAGTCTGGGGAAGGACGCTAAACGCTCAGCTTCTCCCTGTTCAGGAAAGCTGAAACATTGGTGAGAGGACAACACCGCGATAATCTTTTTCATTGCTGACATCCCGCTGTGGATTTTAACAACAGCAAAGGATGTGAAACCTAAAATTACTGAATTTTCACCTGTGCACAAGCAGGCAAACACTGATGTTTGTATCTGTTTGAACAGGCAAGAGGTCCTACCCGTATTCGGCGTCTGCATGTCAGCACGAGTAGCCACAGAGGAGAGCGACGGCGCGTTCGCAGTGGAATATAGCTGCCCTCGTGAAACGACCAGGGTCCCAAACCCGCGGGTTATTGTCCCTACCTGTCCCTGCACCTGCCTGTGTCCCGGCCGGGGAGAGGTGAGCTGGCAGCCCGAGCCCGTGCTGGCTGCCAAGCCCAGCGAGTTGAGCTGTATTTCAGTGGAGGGGAAAAGAGGGGAGCTGTTCCAAGAGTGGTTCTCCAGAGATCAGCTGGAGAAGGCAGGGTCTGCGGCCCCAGCCCTCGGGAATACGCTCTGGGGATGGCTGGAAGACTTGGGAATTTGCTTGGATAGCCGTCGCCGCGTCCCCGGAAGCCACAATAAGCCGCAAAAAATGCTTTATAACCTCATTATCCTCCAAGAGACAAAATAGAGAAATGAAACTTCTGAGATTGTACTGGTTTCTTTTCCTGATTAATGGCCAACGAAGTGTTAATTACCATACTGGTACCCTATAAACTCGTGGAGCCCTTGCCTTCAAGCCCTTATGGTTTAGAGCCAAGCATAAACCAGAAATTTTGCCCGTTTAGTCATGGGTGAAGGTTTTGGTGGTATTTCTGTGGCAAACCCCCCCCAAACCCTAAAGCGTAAACAGAGCAGTATAAAACATTATTTTTTTCACATGCCTTGCTGGCAAACCCCACATTTCCCCTGTCATCATCCCCATCCACTGGGCACGTTTGCCACCACGGCTGCTCCAGCAGGCGCTTCCACGGCAGATCCGTCCGCAGGCTCCGAAGCAGGCACGTTATGCGTTAAATTTTAACCACGCGTATTAATACTTGCAGGGTCAAGGCCTAAGTAAGACCAGCGAAGACGACAAGACGTTGCAGTAAACGTAGTGGCGGGAACTCCCCCTGGAATTAAGGGAAGGACGGGATCGGTTCCGGTTGGGTTCCTGCGAGATGCTGGCACTTAAAAGCGGTCGATTCCCGTACAGGACAAATCTGGGCAAGGCAACGCGGGAACGTACCTAGCGCAGCAGGCAGGCGTGACTAAGAGCTCGCTCTCCCCAGTCCCGTTTTCTCCTGCCCTTCGCGTCGTCCCTGTTTGCTCCTTCTCCCCCTTCTGCCATCAGCCCCCCCCCGCACGGGGATTGCCGTGTGGGCCCCCAGCCCCACCACAGTGCCCCTCTCCGGCCTCTCCCCCTGCCTTTATTCCCAGTGCCCCCAGGGCCGCCCCCCCCTCCCCCGTGCTGGGTGCGGAGCAGGGGCCCGTGCCCCTCCCGCCGTTTCTGCCCCCCCCCCCCCGTTACTCGAGGGCAGGGGCCGCAGAAAGGCTTCCGCTGTCCCCAACCGCCCCGGGGTCCTGCCCTCCTCCGGGCCTGGGCCCGTGTCCCCCGAGGCCGGGAGCCACCGCCCGCGGGCCTGCCCGCCCATCGCTGGGAGCCCCCCCGGGGCCGCAGTTCGCCCCCCGGGGCTGGGGCTGGGGCTGGGCCCGGTCCCCCCCAGGCTCCGCCCCCGCCCTGGCTCCGCCCCCGCCCCGGCTCCGCCCCCGCCCCGGCTCCGCCCCCGCCCACCAGACCCCGCCACGCCCCCGCCTCGCCACGCCCCCTCTCCGCCCCGCCCTCCCGCCCCTCCCCCGCGCGGCGCTGGGCAGCAGCGGGGCCGCCGCCATTTTGGAGGCAGCCGGAGTGTCCGCAGCTCGCCGCCTCGCCGCCCGCTGTCAGCGCAGCCCCGGCCGCGGCGCTCCGCCTCGGACGCGGCCCATGCCCGCCGGGCCGCCGGCCCTCGCAGCCAGGCAGCGCGCCAGCGGCCTCGCCGTGGGGCGGAGGGCAGGCCCGGACCCCCAGCAGGTGAGACCCGCGGGCCGGGCCCGCCGCCGCCCCGCGTCGCCGAACTGTCACCGCCGCCCGCCCTCCCGCCGCCACCTGCCGCCGCGCCGGGGCCGGGACCCGGGGCCCGCCGGGCCGAGGGCTGCGCCCCGCCGCGGGCCGCTTCCGCCTTTCTGCGCCGGGGCCGGGGCGCTGGGCCCGGCGGGCCGCGGAGGCGGTGCGCGGCCTGCCGCCCCGCCAGCCCGCCGCCTCCTGCCCCCGCCGCCGCCTCCGCTTCGGCCTCCCCGGCGGCAGCGACACCCCCGCCCCAGGCCGGCGGGAGGAACTGGTCCCCGGGCCGTAGCGCTGCCCGGGCTGCGGGGCCACGTCCCGCTGCCCCTGCTTTGTTTTTGGCTGGATTTCGGCCGCTGAAGCAGCCGGTGGCCCCGCTGGCCGCGCCGCCCCTCTGGCAGCTCTGATGGCAGAGCCCCGGTGTTGAGTCCTTGCTCTCGGCCGTGCCGGCCTCCCACCGGGTCGTTTCAGGCGATATCTGGGTGAAATGCACTTACTGCGCCTGGGAGAGAGATCGCTTTGCCTTTTTTCGTGGGTTTTTTTTTTTTTGGGGGGGGGGGGGTCCGACCTGGCGGGGCTGGGCCGTGGGAAGGCGGGGATCCCGTTTCCGTGACTCATGCCCAGGCGGAGGTTGATGGGTGAAGCCGTGGGGTGAGGGGGGGATCAGCCTCCCGGGGACCCCCCGGCCTCGCCTGTGCAGTGTGTGAAAATAAATGTCACTGTGCCGGCATCAATAACGTACAGCAACCGGGGTGGGAGTCATAGCTGCAGTTGGAATCACTACAACACGTAATCTTACAGAAAGACGACTTCTTAACAGGTCTAACGAGGGCTCCTTTCCTAATTTGAAGGCCTTGTTTTGCACTAGTTAAAAAAAAAAACCAACAACACAACAAAAAAACCCAAAACCCAACAACAACCAAAAACTAGGAAGTGAAAAAGAGAAACTGAGAGAACTCAGAGGGACCTAAGGTATTTTTCATGTTTTGATCTCCCACTTCAAAATTAATATTTTAAAAAGTGAAGCTTGTTTTCATACTGTACTTTATTTTCTCCCTCAAAAAACAAAGGAGAAAGTCGTGATTCCAGTCCTGTCCAGAGCTACACATGTTTGCAGCCAAGCATGTAATCACTTACTAGCAGATTCTTGTTAGAAAGCACTGTTTTAAGAATGATGGGAGAATAAACATTTATGATTTCTCTTATTACTGTGACACTTAAAAGCAAACATTCTGCCAAGATACTTTGGTGGTAAAAAAAAATCTGGTAGATGGTAATATAGCAATTTCCATAGCAACCAACGGTGATATCATGGTAAGCAAAGTTAAATTTTGGAACGTGCAATAGGAACACATAATGATCTGTGCTGGTTTCAGTGGTACCAATAAATATTTGCTCAGGAGGAGATTACTGAGGATTGCAGAAGAACAAAACGGTTTGAAATTGAAGGCTTGCTTTGTTTTTCGTGTATTCAATATGCTGACATTTCTGGTGACTTTCGTACGTACTTTGTATTGTGTTGCAAATTCAGACACCTAGGCCAACGTCCTGTCTAGAAATGGTGGAAAACTTGTGGTACCGCAGCAGCAGCTTTCTGGGAGGAGCTCAGTCTGTAGCAGGATGGTATCAGGCAGGTGGCGCAGAAACCAGTGGCAAGGTTTGGGGAGAGTCCTGGAGACCTCAGATGCCAGAGAGCGACTGATGGCAAGTGTTTGTTCTGGGGATGGCAGGGAGCATTGAAGCATCCTCTTCCTGAACCTGGTATCCGATGAAGTCTTGGTTGTATCGTGGGAGGGACAGGTTGAATTTCTAAGTTCATAGTTCAGAAATTGGAGACACTGTCAAAAGTGAATAAGGTAGAGAAAACTATCTTTAAGAGCTTATGTTGTTGTGGTTTGTTTTTTTCTTAGTAAGCAAGCGTCCTCAGTCTGTGGGCTTACATTATTTTTAGCAAACTCCAGGCCACTGCGAGGAGCGGCACAGCCTGTTTTCGCGGTGCTTCCCTGGGGGGCAGGCTAAGCCCTTGCAGCCCCCCTTCTGCGGGGGGTGCCAGAGCGGCAGTGCTTCCGAGGGGGCTTCCCCCCGACACACTGTTTGCTGCTTGGACTGGGAGTCAGCTGGAGCGAATTAAATTCTTGCTGTCCACAGATAGTGCAGTCCTGAGCTAGGAGGAGGAATCATTTGGTTACGTTTCCGCTCCCCTTTGGTAGGGAGATGTCCCAGGCGTAGCTGATGGTGTTTTTTCGTGCTCCATGGAGGGAACACTTCATTCCTGTTCTCCCCTGAGATTTATTGGCTATCAGCTAAGGTGTCAAAGAGAAACCAAAACTGTTTTCTCCCCTGCGGTGCAGCGGTACGGAAGAATTTCAGCAAAGAAAGGTGATATGTTTGAGGAGACCTCAGGGCGGGGTGGGGGGGAACAGGATGAGCTTTCTTACTCTGTGTTTCTGATAATAAAGTGTGTAGAAGCATAAGTGTAAAAGCTGTAGATTATATGTTAGGGAAAATGACTTCACATACATAATCAAGTAGTATGTTTTCCTAACACAGTGGTTTGGAGCCTGAAGTGTTAGTGCCTGAAGGGCAATAGCTAGAACACTGTAATAAGCCCAGCCATAAAAATGGACGAACTGGAACGCCAAGAAATAGAAGAGTATCTTGTTATAGTAAATGTTTCTGAAACACCAGTAGAATGACAAGAATAACTGGGAAACTTGGGTGTAAATGACCCAGGAAAAATGGACGAAGTCTGTGAGTTGGGAGCAAAGCAGGAGCTGAGTGGTTGACAGAACTTCTGAGAACTTCATGGGGAGGAATATTTGTGGGAGGTCTGGTTGGTTTGCTAGATGTAAAATTATTGAACAACTCGTGGAGGAGAGCAGAGCTAATAGACTGTATTACTGATGGATGTCAGCTCTCCATCTGAGCAGTCAGATACGGAGCCACAGTTCAGAGCAGCAGTCTTTACTCTTAGCCCTATTTATAGGGTAACACAGTTCTGTTCTGAATTATGTTTTATGGGCTGGGGAATCAGCTTGACTGGTGCCTCCTTTTCACGGAAAATCTACAGATGTCGGTGGGTTTATGTAAGGATCGGGGAAAGAATGTGGCCTCTGTGTGACCAATAGTAGCAACAAAGGAACTGAAGTGTCTTCTTTGATTCAGTATTATTAGAAGCAGAAGTATGTTGTCTTTTTCTGTCCACTGCTATGTTTCTAGAGCACTTGTTTCTTTAATTGCGCTTTTCTTTCCCTCTCCTCTATATTCCTCCCACCACCCTCCCCTCCCCCTCTAATGGACCTCTCTGCTCCTTGTTTTGGTCTGCTAAAGCAGTCAGCAGTGCAATAACCAATATTGACATTATTATTTTTGCATGCCTTGGCTATTTTTACCTGCCTGTTAACTCTGGTATGGGGGGAAACTCGGGCAAATAAATAATGGTTATCTTGGGAAATGAAGCTTTCCTAACCAAGGTTAAAAATCTCGAGACTAAAAAAGCTTGGATTTTTGTGGCATTCAAATGCCAGACACATCGCATGCACAGTGTTCGGATCGGGTCTGCAAATGGGAAGTTTGACATCACTGGCTGAATTAACAGTAATGTTCTCTCTTGTTGCTTATTAATGCCGTTTAGTCCTGGATAAAGCCGAGACAGTGCAAGTAGTTAAAATAATAACCGGCTACGTAGCAATGCCCAAAGCTTGATTAAAATTGTCATCTTTGACAGGGGTTGTGATTAAAATTGTCATCTTTGACAGGGGTCGCTTCAAATGAAACACCGTGTGGCACTGAGCTTTGGAAAGGGGGTAGTCAGCAAAATTGGGATGAGCTAGCTTAGGAGGACGTGATGTCAAAAGGAGGAAGTTAAAATCATCAGGCCGAGCATGGAAGCTCTGCAGCTGTTGAGCTGTGACTGCTACTGATCTTCCCTCTCCATTTCTCTTTCTCTGTGTCTGTTTTCTCGTCCCCTGCATGGATTGTAAGCTCTCCAGGGCAGAGGCGGTGCAGTGCCTGGGATGGGGGGCCGCCTGTCCCTCCAGTGGTGCCTCTGGGTGTCACTGTATTGCAAATACCCAATTTCATACCGCTGGGTGCTTAAGGACACAATCTTATCTATACAGCAGGGGAAACCGGAAAGCATGAGAAAATAACGTTATGGTTAAATGGCAAAGTTCAAGGAGTTATTTGGGGCAAACAGGCAGAGCCTGGAACTATTTCCTTACTGAGGCAAAGCAAGAAACTTGCACCAGCGCTTTTGTTTTGGTAGGCGGGATAGCAGGCAAGCTACCTGAGGTACAACGAGGTAAAACTTTCCAGACATATTGATTACTTGAATTCAAGGTTTGTGTTCAGTTGGCAAATGTCTCTGCTGCTCTCCCCAGTATGCCTATGTTAGTTGTCGTCTTTTTAATTTTATTTCAGTTCTGCAGTTTGCTGCTATTCAGAGCATTGTGGCCTGCAGTGACACTGATAACTATTAAGTCACTTTGATTCTGATTTCGTTTGGCAGAATTAGGAGCAATAGCAGCAAAGTAGAGACTGGCGCTGCTTGCCGGGAGAAAGACAAAAAAATGCGAAGACTCCAGTAGTGGAGATGGTCTGTTTTGCTGCAACCTGCAGGAAGGAAGAAGGAAATAGAACACAAGATATTTCAGTTTCAGTTTTGTCTTTGATTTTTCTATGGTAGACTTAATTATGTTAGCTGAGAAAATGCATGATGGGTATGCCTTGACATTTTGTGATAAGTGACTTAGGTTCTCTTCTGCGTAGTGATTTCGTCCTTTCTTTTCATTCCGCATAGTCTTGCAAAACCTACGGATTGTTTCAGCTTCTTGCTTTCATGTGCAGCAGGGTGGGGTGAGAAAGGTTGTGTTTCTTTAGCTGTTTACTTTTCATTTTCTTCCTTCAGAAGATCCTCTGGTATGCCATTTAACATAATCCTTTTATGTTAAGACCGATTTCTTTTTGTTTTAGAAGGATAATTGAGACTATAAACTAACAGGTTGAAAGCTGTGTCCCGTCTCCCCGAGCCGGAGGACTAAGGGCGCAGTTCCACAGCGACATCCACGGGCCCGAGCCCGGGTTGCTGTGTGTTGGCATTGACGTTTGCATGGTATGCCACCGCGGAGAGCTGAGCAGGCTGAACACTAGCCCTGCTCAGAGGGAGTAGTTCTCAGCTGGATCGGCTCCCTCGACCAGCTCGGTGTGTAGTTGCACAAACAGCGCTGACACAAGGGAGGATGCAGGGACGTGTGACCCAGGAAGGAGAGGAGTGAAAAGAGCAGGTCTCTCACCGTCTGGGTTTAAGTCGGGTGTGGTTCAGTTTAACTCACCTACGTTTGGGATTCAACATGTTCCTGGTGTGTCCCTCTGCGTTAGTGCTGGTCCCACGCTTACAGGCAGCCAGTCTGGCAGAAAACTACCCCCCTTCCCCTGCTTGCTGCCCACTGGTTTATTTTACTTAGCAGGCGTGGTAGGAACAGAGGAGCACTGCTGCAGGAACGTTTGCTGGACGATTTAAATGTGAAGGGGTTGGGAACGGTGGGGCTGCAGCGGTGTTAACGAAAGCCATGATTCTGTGTTAGATCAAATCAAACCAAGCCTAGGGAATAAAGTAACCAGGGCGTCCTCAGAGTCCCAGGACCTCAGTTCCTGAGCCAGAGTACCCGATTAATGGTCAACAGATGTTCAATTAGCACTCCATTTAACAAATTAGAAAATACTAAGTAATGGATTTCCACTTAGTTCTATTACATGTTATCCTTTTTTGTTTTTTTAATATGGAAGATTATTTTTCTTTGTGCTCAGTTGGTTTTTACTACTTCATTCTCCCGGTCCTTACTACTTTTTAACATTACATTGTCCATCGTATATTCTAAATTTTCTTTTATCTTTTTTATTTTCTTTTATGACTTTCTAAGCCTTGTTTTGTTTTTTGTTTTTCCCCCTAACATTGTGTTTCAGACTTTGCCCTCACTTTCAAGGGGCTGGAGGCCTCTCACCGAAGTTCACACATCTATGATGTAAATGCCTGCTTCTGAGGTAACCATTTAGGATTCCTTTTTTTAGTCAGTGGAGAGAAACAGATGCTTATTTTCTTTTGATGCAGAAGTCTAAAATAGAGCTGAGTTTTGCTGTAGAAGTGCTCATTTCTCTCCTCCTGTAAAGGGAGTCTGGTGACTAATTCAGATTAGTCATCCATAGTATAAATATCTACACGTTAGGTGAGACAGATCCCATTGCAGAAGACCCAACTTGCTAGGTGGAGATTCTGACCAGGACCTCCTCAGTGTGGTGCAGTTGCCTTCTCGCCCTTGAGGGACTCTAAGGTGAATGAGACACTGGATGTGTTTTGCAACGTGCGTTGCCCTTCGCTCTGTTTGATGAATCTTCTTCCTCTTTCAGAGCTGACTGATAAGTTTGAGGTTGAAAGCCTTGTCTATAGATGACTCAGAATCATATAGCTATCTATTTAAGGCCAATACAATAAAACAAATGTAAGTTTTTGTCATATACATGATGAGCATGGTTGGTTTTTCAGATTCTGTTTGAGACATACGGATGCTATACCGTTGCGGTTGTCTGCCTAGTTAGGGTCATAAATAGGCAACAAGCTCCGTGCTGCAGGAGACAGGATTTCTCCATGTTTCTTCAGTGCTTAGCATGAAGAAGGACCCAGACTGAAAAGAACTTTATCACTCTTCTAGTAAATATGAGTTTTTTCCTTGTACTTTCTCTAAAGACCATTTAATTATGACCAGTCCCAGAGACTGCTACGTGTGGCTGGGTTTTGTGAAGACTCAAGAATGAAGTAGCGCATTAGTTTACAAAAATACGAAGGGGCTTGAGGATGCCAAATTTTGCAGAAAAGCACGTAATGTTTTAGGGATGCAGTGCCAGGAATAAATGCATATTCGATTTCATTGATGTTACACTGTACCCACTGTTTCCTCTTACAAAATAGGCAGCTAATTTCATTACTTCTGTTTTTCCTGTTACTTCTGTCCTCCTTGTTCTTAGCTAGCTATAGTCCTTAGAAAATAACTGTTACAAGTGATTAGTGTTAGTCTCTGCAGTGCTTTCAGTGTGGCAGCTTTCATCCCGTGTGTCCGTGGCCTCCCTGGCACGGGTTTTCCCCTCCATTTCAAGTAGCAGTGCTGGTGAAGAACGTCGTGTCTTGCGGAGAGAGACCTCGCTCCTTCGACTTTGTTTTTCATGAGTGAAATTTTTTACTCAATTGAAGTGGGCTTGTAAGTGCTGGTTTTTAAAATATCCACAAGAAAATGTTGGAATGAAGTGGTGCAGTTCCCAAGAACAAAACTATTTAATCATTTTTAGTTTTAGATGAGAACAGTAAGTAAAAATACTGAGTGTATACTTGGCATTTGGGTATAGGCTTGAGTTTTTACAAGGAACCGTGAAGTGAAACTGAATCACCTGGTAGTCAGGGTAGATATTTGCCATGTGAGAGAAATACTGTTGTGTAATCGGGGTTTGTTCTTAGAGCCGGTGGACTGTGCCCTGTCATGGATATATTATTTTGGGAAAAGCAGAAACTTTACCAAATCACTAACAGTCAAACAGCAGACCTAGTGTTTGGAGAAACAGGAGGATCTCAAAGGCCCTTGATAAAAAGAAACAGTCTGCCGTTGACCTACATACTTAAGTTTTGGTACATGAAAGGCAATTCTTGCTGGAAGGAAATCACTACGGTTTGTGTACATTGGCCAGTTTAAACTCCGCTGCCTGATGGGGAGGAGCTGGGGGAAGACCAGGAAGTGTTGGTGGAAGGTCTGTGAAATTTCATCTCTGTGTGTGAAGTAATAAGCCAGAATAACATGGAAAGTATAATTATTGGAATGGCTGCTATGCCTGAAAATGGCAAAATATTATGCGTTTTAGAGACAATTTTGAGGTACGTGCTTAAAGAAAATAGTAGGGCAGAAAAGATAAAAACCATGCTGGGTAATCTGCTATATTTAAAAAAAGCAAGGGCAAGTCTGATGGTACGCATGGAATTCTAAATATATTTCTTTTTCACAGTTTTTGGTGTGTGTATAACTTGCCAAGCTTGATGTCAGGGGTATCGATTAGGCCAAGAGTTTGTGTGGGTGTTTTACCTGTCTAAATGAGAGGAGAAAACATTTGTCTATGCGTAATGCCTTCGTGCGCTGGGAAGTACGCCGGTGGAGTGGCGAGTCCCTCCTCCTGCTTTTGCTCTGACTCCGGAGCACGTTATGCTCCTGTGGTCCCGTACGGGTGTTCCTGTTCTCGTCCTGAGGCAGCGGGTGCTTTCAGGGATGGAATGCCACAAGCTTTTTCTCTATAATGGTATTTCTTACTTGAAACCTAGGATGCTTCCCTTTCCCTTACCACTTCTTTGTTCTTACTTGGGCTGTCACACGCAGCAGCAGAGGGAAATTTAGCGTTGGCTCCTGAGGTTACGCCTGTACCGTGAGGTTATGTCTGAATTCGATGCCGGGAGATGTGGGGACGAGGTGCAGAGCTGGAAGGAGTCCTGCTGTGTCACCTCCAGCTCAGTGCGGGGCTGATGTGCTTCTCTCCTTTCGAAACCTGAGCTGGTGTCTCTGTACAGCGTATGCTGTACATGTAAATGCCCCAGCTTGCTAAATGGGGAAGGACATCTTGTAATACGGTGCTTTGTTGTGCTATTCGGATGCAGAAGCAACAAGAACGTTATTTAAAATGTCACTATGGCATTTTCCAGCTGAGAAAAAAAACCACGCCTTACCTCCAGAATTTGTAGAAAGCAAAAGGAACTCTTATCCTTAGAAAGTATCAACAGTCTTCTGTATTCTTCATAGTTGAAGTCAGATTTTAAATTAACTGGAAGACGTTTCATGGAGCTGAGCTGCTGTGAGGCCCATCAGGTGCTGGGGGCTCTTAGGAGAGTTACGGTGGGGGGTGCTCGGTGCTGGGGAGAACACTTGGCCTTGCACCAGTGGGGCGAAC